>NC_140274.1:3431280-3446970 GCF_964030765.1 Micromesistius poutassou | reverse complement strand
TCTCGGCGGTGACGTCAGAGCGCACGTACATGGTCCCGTGTAGGTGATGCATCTGAATGAATGAGCGTCCCCTCCCCGCTCCCTCTCTAGTACTACGGTGTGTCTATAAGAGCGGGACGCCGGGACGACCGGCTGGGAGATGCACGCCGTACCGGAGACGGCAGGACAGGACATGCGTTAAACAGCGGATAAAAACAACCACCACGATTTTGCCCAATCGACGAAATTGAGAAGAAAAAAAAAAAAAAGGCGCTACCGGTGGTGAAGGCGAGGTTAGTTATTATAACGTTGTTAGAACTGTTAGAACTGTTATGTCTTCAACGGGTGTCCTCGTGGAAGGAGATGACGTTAAACTAAATGTGTTCAGGAATATTCCTTGAACAATTAACTGTAAGGCTACTAAATCCGTCATAGTTGAGGTGGACCGCAGAAGTTAGAGTAAGTTTGGTTCTTTATTTCCTCATGCCCATTCATGCGTTGTTTGTTTTGTAAAAGTCTGTTCACGAGTTGACCATAACGCGGTCATAATGAAGATGATGATGCTGATGTGTCGCGGTCCACGTGTGTCTGATAGAACGAGCTGTTTATCTAACGTTAACGATTTCCGTCGGCGGTGCGTCTCCTGGATGTACGGTAGATAAGTTACCGCAGTGTGAGTCACTTTGGCGCACATGGGCAGTGACACCCGACCGGGAGGAGAGGAGGAGGAGAGCGGCTCGGTGTGTGAGGAGGAGGACGCGAGGTGCATGTTAACCAGCCGGGCTGCAACGCCAACACGTCACGTCATAATAACCACGACCCCCAATAGCAGACCCCCACGGGGACATCACCGAAACCGGCGTCCAAATCCTGCTTCTGACTTTTTTAAGAAAAAACGTGCATTGTGATTATAAATCATAACATGAACCTCAAGGTCGTGTCACATCGCGAGATTACAGTGGCTGTTTACGCGCGGGGCCAACGTTATTTATGACGGCTTCTCTCCGCGCTCCGACCCATGACGCGTCAGTTGGCGGCAGACTCTCCATCCTATCCTCTTTTTTTCCTCTTCTCGCTCTTCAAACGACATCGTGACGCGCTCGCGAGCCGGAGTCGACCCTGCGTCATTCCTGCATGCGCACATCGAGACGCCTCCAATCAGCGGCCGGGGGGGGGGGGGGGGGGCTTTTAAAGACACAGCGCGAGCGACGCGGTGCGTGCACGAGCTGCATTGCGATGAGGCTCGCGGTTGAATCAGGAGGAGGAGGGGAAGGCGTGGGTGGAGGGGGGAGGGGGGAGAGGCGACAATCCCCGAGGTGAATCCTCGAACCCGGGCCCGTGGGCAGAATGACAATGAGATGGATGATGAAATGCTGTTGCCTCTGTTGGGGGTCCTAGTCAGCGTTGCCAGATTGGGTCAGATTTCCCGCCCAATCTGGCGACCCTTGCTGCAGTTACTGCTGTTATTGCATTGCTGCCCAGTGGGTTCCCAGTGCTCCCAGTAAGAGACCCGCCGCCGTGGTCTGTACTGTGTGCCGCTCTCCGAGGTGCTGAAAGCGGACCAGAGGCAACGGCTGACGCTACGAACCGTGATCACCATGGAGATCACCGGATCGGCATGGTTGTACGCATGCTTGTATAAAAGTGATCTATATCAGAGTCACCCTAACACTGATAATTATAATACACCGTTTTAATAACGACCCAGGCCTAGTAGATTTGATCTGTTTGTCAAGTGACGTTTCACAATTTCCGGGCCCGAAACGGATTCACCTGACTTAATTAAGCCGAGGGACACAACAACTGTAATCTGTTCTCGGAGCTCTTCCCACGTGTGCGGGTTCTCGAAATAGACTTGCGCGTTTATGAGGGTATTTACGGTTGGGGGCAGCGGCGCTGCTGACGTCACGGGCAGCGCCTCTGACGGCCGCGGACAGACTTCAGCATCGCGGACAGACTTCAGGACCGCGGACAGCGGAAGATAACCTTCATCCGGCTCTGAGACGAAATCAAAGTGTACCGTTCCTGATAACACACGTTGTTGTGAGCAGGCTGCTCACACACACACACACACACACACACACCTACTGTTAGGCCAACGCTGAGAAGGCTATTTAACAGTAGCCTGTTATGTTCTTTACATGTACATTTACATTTAGGTTAGGTTAGGTTATATTATTGTTACATTATTATAACATTTAAAGCAGTAAGCAGCTTCTAACTAGCTACTAACTATTGCTAAATGTTCACATTCATACACACTATGACTTGTTTTTCACACAGTGATTGTAAGCCTCTGCAGAAGGAAACAAAGAAAAATATAACTAGCAGACACCACACAATGTACACACACAGAGACACACACCCCATTAGCTGCAACACACTGAGATATGACGTCAGCCTTAAGGTCGCTCCATACACAGCCACCCCCACTCCCCCCACTCCCCCCCTGCCCACGCATGCACACACACACACACACACACCCACCCCTGTTATCTCACCACCTATTTCTCTGACTGTCCATACCCTGGGACTGACTCAGAGCTAATTGCCATGTAGATCAATACTACAAATACAACAAGTGAGTAATCCACCATCGTCCACACTGCCAGCCCCTCCCCCCCCGTCCCCTTCCTCCTCCAAGAAACCCATTACCTTTAATGATGCACCAAACTGTCCTGTTATCCTAACTATCAGCAGCCCCGTGATTCACCAGCTCTATAATGGCCCCTGAAGAGGACACACAAGCATACTGTTTGTTTTGAGTGCCGGTGCTGGACGCTACCGCGCTCTCTCTCTCTCTCTTTCTCACTCCATCTCTCTCTCTCTCTCTGTCTCTTTCTATATATATATATATATATATATATATCGCTCTGTCTCTCCCTCACCCCCTCTCTCTCCCTCTCTCTCTCTATATATATCGCTCTGTCTGTCTGTCTGTCTCTCCCTCTCCCCCTCTCTCCCTCCCCCTCTCTCTCTCTCCCCCTCTCCCTCTCTCTCTCTCCCTCTCTCTCTCTCCCTCTCTCTCTCCCTCTCTCTGTCAGTCCGACACTACCTCGGGCGGTGAGTGTTTGGTGTTGTCATGCTGTCGTCCTGACGCCAGTGTCAGTGCATCACTACCTTGGCTATAGACTGCTTACTGCTGAAGCTGTTCACCACAGTACAGTAACAGTCTACAGTCATGGCTACTGAAGCCTGGCTCACCTCTTCTCCGACCGGACGCTCTATCGGCGGGGGATGACAGACTATATGATCGTATGTGTTTTAAAGAGAAAAAAAAAAAAAAAAGAGAGAGAGAGAGGGAAGAAAAAGCATCTGTAAAGGTTACATCCTTGACATCATCGCGCACCGGCGAGCGCGTCGAGCCAATCGCAACCGGGAGCCAATCGTATTTCAGCTGCTGTCTCCATGGTGACCGTGGCATTAGATTGTTACTGTAGCAACAGCAGCACTGGTAACAGTCTACAGCCATGGTCGCTAGGGGGCGGCCCGCACACAGCCCTCGCTCCCCGGCCGCGGAGGAGGAGGAGAGACGGCGGTCCGCCCGGGCCGGGCTCCAGTGTGTCCGGCGAGGTGAACCGGACCTTTGAACTGTCAAAGCTGTTCTGTTTTTTTTCTTGCTGGATGAAAGGGTTGCAATGTGGGCTGGATCGGAGCGGGGCAACACCTCTCAGCTGCGATTCACCGAGTGATTCTCGGGCTGATTTTAGTACGTAAACGCTATGTCGAGTTGATATGTATCCATGTTTTACAACACATTTACATATAGGGCATTTAGCAGCCATTTATACATGTTTTATACACATTTATGTTCGTTTTTTTTTAAACTATTTTTTGCACTGCCTGAAGTGAAAGCTGAAGATAGGAGAGGCAGATTATTCAACTAATAAGGGAGGAATCACTTTTTAACATGAAGGAACTACTGATAGTGAAAGAATCATAACCCGAATCATAAATAAACTAAATATTCTGAAGCAGCATGATGAGAACTCTTCCATTGTTGTTCTTGGAAATGTGCCATTTATTTGGGATTTGCAGGAGTATATTTTTATGTGGTATAAAAAAATATACTTAAGTGATACGGCATGTGTTGCTTAATGTTTCTTAAATATACATTCTGGAAGATTTCTTTCTACATCATCTTTTTTCAATAAAGTGAATAACCAGAAGTTAATTTGCCATCTTTTGTGTCTATAGGGTCTTTGTTGTCTTGGTCCCCCATGACACGTTAGAGATAACTATTTGTGGGTACACAGTTCTGCATGACAGCCCCCTCTGACATGCCTTCTCATTCAGGGGTACAAGCAAAAGTTGTCTAAACGTGAGGCTTTTATCGCCTGTGCACAGAGAGAGAACAGTGGGGAGGAGGCAGCAGCTATAATGAGTCACAGTGACAGCATTCCTCTCCACTCCGGTGAATCCGACCGTGGCAACCTGTCCTTTAGGACCGCCACCGCGGGGGGGTGGGGGGGGGGGGGGGGGGGGGTCCGCGCCGTGGCTGGTCACCCGGAAAACAGAGCAGCTCTTTTACTGTGAAGCCAGTTGAGAGGAAAGCACCAGAGTGGAACTCAGTGACCTGCCCGCAGCGAGGCGTCTGGGTCGACGACCCCGGGGGAGAGTGGCTGAAACAGAGACGAGAACACGAGCAGACACAAACAAAACGCCCCCGCTTACAGACACTCTGGATGAAAAAAAACACGCTTGTATTTGAAAAGGTCTTCATGATGTTTACATTTTACATTTAGCAAGACGCTTCTATCCATAGCCACTTACAGCGGTTAATACCCAGAGTCCACCACGCAGGGCGACAGCCAGCTCGTCAGGAGCAGTCAGGGTGAGGTTTCCTGCTCAGGGACACCGCCACACTCGACCGGGGATCGAACTAGCAACCTTGCGGTTACAAGCCAACCTGCTCTACCTCCTGAGCTAATCCGACCCATAAAACTTGATTATTTTTGGGGGTGTTTTTGCAGTGTGCCACAGTCTCACTCGTCGACACAAACGGAGTGCACTGAAGCAGCTATAGACCCACTGGCTAAATCCTCTGAAACGGAGGAAAAGTGTGCGGCGTTGTCGCGGCTCTTGGCTGGGTGACCAGGGACAGACTGACCTCCCACACATAATTAGTCATTTCTTTACACCACTCTGTTTCTTCGTTCCCTGAAGACTCTCTTATCTAACCTTCCCTCACATCTCTCCTCTCCGCCCGCGACTGAAAATGGCCTTTAAGCGGAAAATGTCATTGTGCAAAACTTCCAAAGGGACCCCAGAACAAGATATGATAATCAATCTTGGATTCTTATTTAATTCATATTCAAGGCCAGAATTGTAAGGCCAAAAAGAAGTGTGTTTTCACATAAAGCTGCATAGCGCTGCTCTCTGGGAGGATAGTGAAGTAACACAGAAAACATCTTACCAAGTGGATACGTGCAACCTAAAGTAACTGGGCTGTGCGTTAGGAGCTGCTGCTTTGATGAAATCAAACACTATGATGTGAGAAGATGAAATGATACCAAAGCTCTTAGGAGTCCATGTAACCTTGCCTACAAACACACAGAGACACAACTTCACAAGATGCACTGTGCCCCGGGCATGGACTCACTCACTCAGAAGTCAATCACTCAGAATAACTGATTCACAGGGTGATGTGATGATTCATGTGTGCGATACAAATCACATGCAAAGATATGTTCATTAATATTTCAAATGTAGGCCTGATCAGTTCATTAATTACATAACATAAAAGGAAGAAATTCAAACATCCATCCATTAACCAGTATAGGAGTCCCCAGCTGGCTAACGGCTGCATGCTACGTAAAGGCAAGGCGACTTCATTTATCTAGCACTGTTCATACACGAGGCAGACTCAAAGTGCTTCACATAATAATAAAATGAATGCAATATAATAAAAATAATAAATAAAATAGTTAGGTAAAAGAAAATGGAGGCAAAGTTTTAAAAAATTGCATTGTAGAAAATGCAATGTATTTAAGATTTAGCAGAAAGCTAAAGCAAACATCAAAGTCTTCGGTCTTGTTTTAAACGTGGTCAGAGTTGATACAGCTATCCCACCTGACGCCAAAGGCCTCCTCGTAGCCTACACCACCAATCAGAAAGTGAAACAACGGACTCTTCGAGGAGTGCCTGTCTAACGACGTGTGTGCCGGCATGGGAGGCAAACGTGCATTATTTAGTGGCAGCGTGACAGCAGCTAATACAGAAGACCAGCTCTGTTGTCGCTGCTCGCTGGCTTACATAAGCGCATTGAGCGGGGGACCGCTTGGTGCTGTATGCCGGTTGAAGATATCATCCCTCCGTGTGAGCGGTCGTCCTCTGGCTCACCCCGCGGCTCTACGGCGGTTCTCCCGTAAGAGAATAAAGGGCCCGGCCCGATGGGGTCTCTGACAAGAGGCTCGGTAAACACAAAGTGGTCTCTATACACGGGGGGGAGTGAATAGAGAGAGAGAGAGAGAGAGAGAGAGAGAGAGAGAGAGAGAGAGAGAGAGAGAGAGAGAGAGAGAGAGAGAGAGAGAGAGAAATATAAAGAGAGAAAGAGCGAGAGAGAGAAATATAAAGAGAGAGAGAGAGAGAGAGAGAGAGAGAGAGAGAGAGAGAGAGAGAGAGAGAGAGAGAGAGAAATATAAAGAGAGAAAGAGAGAGAGAGGAGAGAGAAATATAAAGAGAGAAAGAGACAGAGAGAGAGAGAGGAGAGAGAAATATAAAGAGAGAAAGAGAGAGAGATAGATAGAGAGAGATAAAGATAAAGAGAGACAGAGACAGAGAGGAAGGGAAAGAGAGAGAGAGAGAAAGAGACAGAGACAGAGACCCTCTCTCTCGCTCTGCACGCGGGAAGCTGCTAATTGGCCGGTTCCCGCGGAGGATGAGAGGATGCGAGGAGGGGACGGGGCGCGAGGGGCGCCGGTGACTCAGCCCCCCCGACGACTGGAGACACAAAACAACACGCGGAGCCCGTCACGAGGGCGGACATGTTTTCCCCGCTTAAATGAGACCGCACACGCGACAACAACAACAACACGTCCTCTCCACGACACTCACATGCCACTCACGGTGTTTAGTTTTTTTCAATTCACTGCAATACCCGATCACAAACCGCATTGTTACTGCAACCCCAACACCAGATCACGACTCACGTTTTTTCTATCGACAGTCAAATGATTAATTAATTAGTAGCCTACTTTATGAGGCTGAATCAACAGATAAAGACGCTCGGGCGCTCGGTATTGACAGGCAGGATGACTCATGCGTGGCCCCTCAGGATGGATGTGTAATACATCACTTCACCAAGTATTCACAACTATCCTCCGAACAGGATATTAGCCACACAGTTGGCAATGAGCAACCACTTATTTTTTTTGCTTCAGGCAAAAACAAAAAACCTGCCAAAAATGTTGGGTCCTAAATTAGCCAGGGCCATCTTGAACGATTCAATAAAGTAGTCGAATAACCTCCACAGCGGCCAAAGCGATGAGATATACAACGTGAGGCGGTGCATGACCGTACCGCTACAGAGGTAAACAGCGCCATCTAGTGACCGAATAACAGTACTGAAGAAGCAGCACAGGCGGGTGTTTATGAATCAAAGCCGTCCGTGTCGGATCCTGGCACGGCCTAAACGAATTTACTGGGCCAAAGCCTCGCTATGGCTGGGGTCCAGTTGTCCTCTTTATTCCCAGAGTTAGGGTTAGCAGAACACGCCGTCTCCGTCTAGACAATCGAGTCTAAAATAGATGCATCATGTAGTTGTAATGCGATCGGATGAAGATAGACACGTATTTTAAATACACAATACAATTTACCTTTACAGAAACATCTTGACCGAAATCTCTTTAACATTTGAGGTCAGTATTATTTTCCACACATTTAACTATTAAGGCCTATAATTGTTGTTTCAAATGGGTTATTACGCCCCCAAACCAGTAAAATCCCTTCTCTTTCCTCGTGTTTGCGTCCCTTTAATCAAAAACCAAATCCATTATGAATGGTCGCTGATGATTCATCGGCTTCTAGCAAACGCCACGATGCCCTTATGAATGTATTGATCTCCATGGTTTATACACAATACTCAATAATACAAAACTCAACAACACATGGCGCCCTGCAGTCCACTACAGCAGCAGGGGCTGGCGTGCTCTGCATCACTGACCGAAAAAACATGTTTGTCCTTCTGCTGCAATCCCAAACAAGCAACCAACCCACCAAACACACACAAACAAACATGCATCCATCTCGGGAACATTCTGTGGACCTAAGTATGTTGTCCGCGATCACAACACGCCGCGGGCACCGGGCGGCTCTGCAAACACGCGACCGGCAGCTGCACCAAACATGAAACACGGGAACACGCGACATCTGCCCGTTTCGGCAACGCCGCTTCCCTAACCGACTGCTGTTGCCGTGGCGATGTGTGCGTGCGTGACTGTCGAGTGAGGGGATGAGCAGTACTTCCAAGGAAAAATCCATTCTCCATGGGAACGAGCTCTCAACTCGTGTGCAGCATCAGGTCTCACACACACACACACACACACACACACACACACACACACACACACACACACACACACACACACACACACACACACACACACACACACACACACACACACACACACACACACACACACACACACACACACACACACGCAGTTCCTCACCGCAGCGAGGTGCTGTCAATCAATGTGGGGTTGGAGCTACCATAGAAACGGCGTTGTTTATTTAATGCATTTTATTTATCGACGGCTCCTCCATCAATAAACCATGAGCGCATGGAGCTGGTCGTGACTATCCGCAACCGTGAACTCCTCCCTTTTGGACGGAGAAAACCACTCGTATAAGGGCTTACTTACCGCATCCTTTCAGTAGATTAAAAACACGCACACAATAAGGATGTGTTGTCATCCTTCTACGACGACGACCACCACCACCGGGAGACGGATTTAGACGGAGAGACCAAGACGCCAAATAGCAAGCAGGATGGGGTTGGGTCTTATCCTGTCAAGCCCAACAAATTAACTCAATAAAGTACAAATAGTGATTTAAATAAGTGTGTGTTTTTATTGACATTATATAGCGAGAGAGGCCTTCGTCTCGCACAGAAACCACCGTAGTTGTCTCTGAACATCATGACGCCATCGCTGTGGCTGACAGCATCATCGGATTGGACAGGAAGCCAGTCGATTTTACCAACACATCCTTCAACAACACGGCTCAGTTTGCTTGGTCCTGTCTAGGAAGAACACAAACATCTCTCTCTCTCCCTCCCGCTCACTGTCTCTCTGTCTCTCTGTCCCTCCCTCCTCTCCCCGCCCTCTGTAAATACAACAAATGCATTTCATTTCCTCTGGCTTGGCCCTGGATAGAAGAGCATTGACCGTAATCCGTCTGGAACAAAAGCCTCTCTCTCTGCCTCCCTCCCTCCCTCTCTTCATCTCCAGACTTTCCTCGTCCTCCATTGTGTCCGCCTCACTTCACAGTGGGCTGTGGCACAGTGCCGCCGTGGCTGCGTGTGAATAGTGAAGCAGTTTAATAAAAGCAGTGGATTTGCAGCTACGTGTATCATTCCTTGTGACAGCCACAGGGGGCGCACTGGTTCTGAGAGCACTGGTTCTGGGAACACTGGTTCTGGGAGCACTGTTCTGGGAGCACTGCATGCTGGGTGGTGCAGGCTCTGCACTGCCGGCTGGCTTGGAGCCTGGTTTCTGGAAGGGTAAGAGAAGAGAGAGTCAACATCTGGGACAGAAACGGCTCTTGAAGACATGCTGTACGAGCCTGGATGAGCTCTCTGAACAAGAGGTAATGGAAACACCTTTTGGATTATTTGCCATCGTGCCTCAGTCGTTATTTTAGTATAAAGTATTTTAGTCTTATTTCTAAGACTAATGAGGAATGAACACATGCTCCTTGCATGCGTTCATTCTCATTAGTCTTTGATGAAGAACCAACGCATGAGTGGGAATCGTCCATTTCCTCGTCCTCAAGGTCACGGCAGCAGGAGATGAGCTGTGGAGTTACACTTGATGTGCACTTCACTCCGCACCAGCAGGTGTCAGTGTGGTGACACCCGTGGACCGCTGAGACCGCCCCACATGATTCAACGCCACCACACACACACACACACACAACACACACACACACACACACACACACACACACCACACACACACACACACACACACACACACACACACACACACACACACACACACACACCCTCCCCCACCCTCCCCCACCCTCCCTCCCTCCCTGCGGCCCTGTCAGCTATGCGTCGGCGGGGGGGGGGGGGAGCGCGGGTTCACCTGGGCCTGTCTGCGGGCTGGACGTGCCGGTTGGTGGTCGGGGTGTTTGGAGTCCATGGCCCCAGGCTCTGGTTGGAGTAGAAGTCCATGGGGTACGTCTCCTGCCAGCCCACCTGCTTGCAGCGCCACCGCAGCCTGAGAGGGCGGCGTCAACAGACACAGGAGAGACAGACAGACAGACAGGCGGTCAGATAGACAGGCAGTCAATCAGGCAGACGGATAAGGCTGCTTATCCGGCGTTCAGACGACTGTGAACACATTAGGGCTCAGACGGAGATGACGAGACAAGGGGAGGCCGGCTCTGTGACTGGGAGCTGTCTCCGCGCGGACGCGTGTCCACAATACGAGGGCTGTATAATGCGGAGGGCTGTCATGTTATCTGCGTACAGATGTAGTGCGTGGCAGAGCAGCTGCTGCAGGAGGACCCGGGTGGCAGGAGGACGGGGACACGCCGAGTGCAGAGCGCTCCATATGGAACGACACCCCATCGGAATACTAATCACAAGGGGGGGTGACGGACGGGCGCTTTGAGGAATAAAAGGAGACAGGACGACTGAGCGAACACATGGATGTATTGTTTGAATGAATGACTGAACAAAATGGTAAATGGACGGCATTAATACAGCGCTTTTCTAACCAGTGGCCACTCAAAGCGCTGTACAATACTGTATTGCCTAACATTCACACAGTCAATTCACACACCGACGGCGGTGTCAGCCACGCACGGCGACAGCCAGCTCGTCAGGAGCAGTCAGGGTGAGGGCGTCTCGCTCAGGGGACACTTCGACACTCAGCGAGGAGGAGCCGGGGATCCGAACTAGCAGCCTTCCGGTTTACCAGCCAACCCGCTCGACCTCCTGAGCCGTCATGCTAGAAATTGATTCATTAGTCATGCGTGAACTCACTCGCTTACGGATCAGGCTTATATTGTGAGACTCAACTTGAACCCAAATTCTCTACTGGGTTCTCCACGAATGGGATTTCTGAGCGGACCAATCCATTTAGCAGATCGTTTTCAAACCAGTGGTTTGAGCCTGTGTCTGCACACAGCTGAAAGATCAGTCAGATTGAGTGATGGACACGGGGTTTGGATGCACCGCGAGTGAATCGCTTAGTTAGCAACAAAATGATGGTGCAGCCGGGCACCATGATGCATCTTTAAACAAGAAGTCCAGACGCGCAACATGACAGCTGGCTGGATCAATTCTGTAATTCGTTCTTGTAGAAAATGTTTGTAACAAACGAGGAGAAGGAAAGACTGGCAGTACACACAAAAACTTGTGCATGTTATTGAATGGGGATTTCCCTGCAGCATAAAGCCATGGGTGCTGGAACTAATGAGCTTATTTTTCCTTTGCTTGATCGACGTATGCTAACCACGAGACCGGTACATCACAAACACTGCCACACGAGAATCCATCAGGAATTGCTCCCCTTCCTCCTCCATCTCCCTGCCTCCTCTTCGCTCTCCTCCTCTCGAGTCAAACTATGTGGGAGCTTCTCCTGCTAATCTCCTCTCCGACGGGGCAGGCGACAGGCGTCTCACGGACTATAAATACACCATAAGGCTCCCTGAAAAGACTCCCCACCTCACGACCTCCTTTCAGCACCGCCCGCACCACCCAAATACATCGCCACGCGCACGCACACCCCCACCTCCACCCGTCCACCCTCCTCGTCAGCATCCCCCCACCCCCACCCGTCCACCCTCCTCGTCCCTTCGCTCAATCCCCTGATCAATGGAAACGGGAAGGCACTTGTGATTGACTGATTCTAATGCATCAAACTTTATTAGGACAGCCAAGCTCCCCCCCCCCCACACACACACACACAAAGATGATTTAGAAGAGGGAGGGAGTGATTAAAGAAAACTGCCTATTGTTGTATGCATTATAATCACGGCGGTGAAAATGGTTTGAATTAAATAAATCACCTTCCTCAGAACAAGCGCTGGGTTTCATTGAGCTCAGCATGTTTAGAATACAGTGGCTGAGATCACAGTAATTATCCTCGCCCGTGGTTTATGGGCTGTCTCTCTACACAGCCCATTGTGTTCACATCAATACCAGTGCAGAGCTTTATAATAAGCAACGCCAGTTATTTACTGGGAGGTTTGTGTACAATTAGTCATGGCACTGGCACATCTTTGAGGAGAAGAGATGGGCTGCATGGCTCTCTTCCCTCACACCGGCACCGTGCAGAGACGTCAGAATTGAATAGGTGCCACGGTGCAAGCATCTAGGCTTCTTAAAGGACAATTCCTGTACTTTGAACACTGAGACCCCTTTCTGGTTAGTGTAGACACTGAAGCCCAAGCTAGGCTTTGCATTGCATTGCTTTTGTTATGTTACCAGGATAATAACAATGGTTACATTCCTTGCCTTGCTTGACTATGGTGATCTTTTGTCCGTGCACGCCGCTGCCCATTGGCTGGACACTGCGACCACATGACCCACACCCCTCCACCCTGTAAGCCAGAAGTTCAGCGGCCTTCACTGGCTTCGTGTATACATACACATTTATCCCTAAGTGAATCCATGATCCACTCCCTGCTTACCTTTGTGGGTGTATCCCACTCCAAACTAGTAGTGATTGTTTACGTTCCAGTGACACCCTCTCACTAGCCCTTCCTAACACTCCTGAGTCTGGCCAACAGGCCGTGATGTCCTGCTTCCCTGCAGCCTGGAACCACTCAGTCAGATTTGCAGTTCAGGCTCTTTTAAAGTGTGGTGCCAGGGCTGGAGGCGGATTCAATGGGAACCTGTAATTGCTTCCTTAGTTGGATCCGTCTCCTCCTGTCAGGCTTTCGAGGCGTATGACTTTGTGGGTTTGCTAAACTTTAAATTTTTATGTCGGTTGAAACCCTGCATTGCCCTCATGGTCAGAGCTCCCTCGAGACAGAGAGATGCATGTATTGATCAATTGTGATATGAAAAAAAACGACAAAAAAAGGAATTTCATTTGGTTATTTTGCATCTACTTAAGAATATGTATAAGAGTATTGATTTACAAAAGGCCGCCACGCTCATACCAATTTAGACTTGGCTCTAATCCTCCTGAGGACATCTGTGAGTGAGCAGCAGCAGACAGGCTGCATGTGAGGGAATCAGTACTGCAGCCAGCAGGGGGCGCTGATCTCACGCATGTGTGTGGGGCACTAAGCACCAAGAGAGGGATGAGCGAGAGAGCGAGAGCGAGGGAGCAAGTGAGAGAGCGAGAGAGCGAGTGAAGGAGCAAGTGAGAGAGCGAGAGAGCAAGAGAGAGAGAGACCGAGTGAGAGAGAGTGAGAGACAGATAGATTAAGACATATGACAGAGGGAGAAGGAGAGAGAGAGAGAGACCAGACAGACAGGGACGGAGACAAAGAGAGAGAGAGAGAGAGAGAGAGACATAGAGAGAGAACAGAGTAATAAACATTCTCTAGAGTGAAGCGAGCCTCCGGGGTGTACAGGCCAAATGACTGCTGTATAAATACATCAGCCATCCGCCATGAGACGCTTCCCCCAGCCCGGCTAACCGGCGCCGCGGCTGTCCCCATTAGCTTGTAGCCGTCCAGCCTGACACCTTAATGGCAGACAACTCTCTTTCCGGGTGACAAAACGTGCTGTTATTTCCGTGTGTGTGTTCGTCTGTGTCTCTGCGTGTGGGTTCGTCCGCGTGCGTGTCCATGTGTGTATGTGTCTCTGCATGTGTGTGTGTGTGTGTGCGTGCTCATCTGTGTGCGTGTGCATGTACACGTGTGTGTGTCTCTGCACGTGTGTGCATGCGATCATGTGATTGTTCTTCTGCCTAAGTGTGCGTATGTGTGCGTGTGTGTGTGTGTGTGTGTGTGTGTGTGTGTGTGTGTGTGTGTGTGTGTGTGTGCACTGTGCCGGGGACAGCGAGCTCCCAGTGAAGTGCACATCACTCGGCGGGCACGTTCTCACCTCGTAGGGAGACAGCAGTGGTTTGGTGAAGGCCGAGCCCCAATCGATGGAGAGGCGCGGACACGCAATCTGGACCCACCTTCGGGGAGCAGAGAGGAGCACACAGGAGGAGGAAGAGGAGGAAGAGGAGATCAATCACCCGATCCATCGGATCAAAATCCAAGGATCAAGGTTCACCTTATAAAATATACAGCGAGAGTGTGACTGTGCACTGGTGAGTTTGAATATTCATGAGGACATGTGAATTCTCATAGAGAGAGAGAGAGAGAGAGAGAGAGAGAGAGAGAGAGAGAGAGAGAGAGAGAGAGAGAGAGAGAGAGAGAACGAGAGAGAGAGAGAGAGAGAGAGAGAGAGAGAGAGAGAGAGAGAGAGAGAGAGAGAGAACGAGAGAATGAGAGAGAGAGAAAGAGATACAGAGAGGGAGAACTAGAGAGAGACAGAGACATGGAGAGACACACTCACACAGAGTGAGAACACAAGGAGCAGTTGTGTTAGAGAGGCAGGGCGCATCTGCCACTGCAGGCTGTGAGTGGATACGTGGTGCATTGGATCTCTAGCATGTGCTGGAAGGACCTGCCCTGATTCCACCACACTCTGAGGCATGGAGAAGAGGCCATGGACTTGTTGTTTACAATTTGAGGAAATCCAGAAATACACTGTGTCTGTGTCTGAATATATATATATATATATATATATATGCAGGACAGCAAAAATGTTATATAGCAACAATAACAAAGATATGAAAGCAAAAGAAATGAATACAGTGAGAAGGAAGAAAGGGGGGGGAGGAGGGAGGGGAGGAGAGGACAGATGAGGGAGGAGGGAGGGGAAGAGGAGTGGAGGAAAGGAGGGAGGGGGGCAAGAAGAGTGTGGGAAGGGAAGGGGAGGGAGGGGGGGGGGGAGGTGTTGCAGCAGGAGATGGAGAGAAGAAGGAAGAGGTTAGGTGAGTGCGAATGGAAAAGCAGAACTCGCCCGGTCTCCCCGGGGCTAGCCTACATAGCAGGCAGACAGAGAGGAGGAGGAGGAGGAGCAGGAGGAGGTGTTGGTGGAGACGAGGAGGAGGGGGGGGCTGTGTTTGTGTGTGTGGTGCTCTGGTGGTGTGCTTGCATGGATCTGTCTATGCTATGAGAGAGAGAGCGAGAGCGAGCGAGAGGGAGAGCAAGAGCTGGAGAGAGCGAGCAGGAGAGAGAGAGAGAGAGAGAGAGAGAGAGAGAGAGAGAGAGAGAGAGGGTGTGTCTGCGAGAGAGAGAGAGAGAGAGAGATAACAGCAAGGACATAGATATGCAGAGATGGAGGATGAGGGCTCCATAGGTATTGATGCATGGATGGATGGAGGGGTAGGAGATGTCTGGGTGGGGGGTGGCAGGGAGGCGAGCTGTTTATCTGGGCGCTCCACATTGACAGTGGAAGGAGCGGGGCGTGGATGCAACCGGCTAGAGGGAGGAATCAACAATGGAGGAGGGAGGGCGAGG
>NC_140274.1:3416280-3426280 GCF_964030765.1 Micromesistius poutassou | reverse complement strand
GCGGCGGAATCCATCTGGTGATAAACGACGGGCCGACTCGCGCTCACAGAAACAACCCGGCCGGGTAAGTGTTCAAAGGTGCAAGGTGGAGGAATACATTATACACATGAACCCACAGCAATGTGAACATTGTGGGCAGCCATGGCTGAGCGCTTCACCGGCGCTCAGGCAACACTGCGTTGCACGCAGAGCTGGGCCGGGTGATTGGCCAAGTTATGCCTTTACAGAAAGACAGAAGAGAACGGAAAACAGGCTTTCTGTATCGCTCCAGTAAGAGAGTTGGCTGATGCTTCATTTGTACTCTGCCAGCGTACTGCTGTGTGTGTGTGTGTGTGTGTGTTTGTGCGTGCTTGCATGTTTGTGTGCGTGCGTGCACATGTGTGTGCACATGCGCATGTGTGTGTCCATGCGTGCTTCTATGTGTACGTGTGCATATGCATAGATGGGCGTGCCTATGCGTGTGCATGTGTAGACTCACGCGTCCACATCGGACATCAGATCCAGTTTGCTGGGGAAGATCTCAGACAGCAGCACGCGGCTGAAGGACCGCCCCAGGGACTCCAGCTTGGCCTCCAGCGTCTGGGAACGAAGGAGACAGCACCCGGGGAGCAGGACGCGACGGGGCGAGAGACGGGGAGAGAGAGACAGACAGACAGAGACAGAGCCAGAGAGACAGAAACAGAGAGAGAGAGAGAGAGAGAGACAGAGACAGGCAGAGAGGGTGAGAAACCGAGTATATACACATTTAAATCCCTATTATATAGTAGCCTATCTTAGCTGATTGTATTTACTTTATTTATTATTTTGTGCTATTATTACTTTGTTAATGATAACGTCATGATGCATCTAATTTTACTCATGTGCTTTGGCAATGTAAAGTGCATTTTCAGTGCCAAAACCTTAGAGAAGAGAGCCTTTAGAATCGAGAGAGAGAGAGAGAGAGAGAGAGAGAGAGAGAGAGAGAGAGAGAGAGAGAGAGAGAGAGAGAGAGAGAGAGAGAGAGAGAGAGAGAGAGAGCAAGAGAGAGAGAGAGAGAGACCATGTTCATCCATACTAAACGTATGAGTCCATCTGTGGGAGCAGGCATCACCTTGGAACACATTCAGATACTCAGAGAGCGAGACTAAGACCAGCAGTCAGCGTGACGCACAGACGCCTTCACCCACGGTCAGCGGGAAACCGGCTGAACTCTGTCGCTGTACAGCCCCCTACATTCAGTGTGCGTGCGTGTGTGTGTGTGTTGTCCGTGTGTGTGTGTTGTCCGTGTGTGTGTGTGTGTGTGTGTGTGTGTGTGTGTGTGTGTGTGTGTGTGTGTGTGTGTGTGTGTGTGTGTGTTGTCCGTCCGTGGGCCTGTGCGTCAAATCCAATCCAAACGCACCAAACACCACAGCACCACCTCGCCACAGCGGTGGACACAAACAGCGTACCGCCAGCAGAGATCCACAAATCCTAGCGTCGGAGCTCCTCCTCCTCCTCCCACTCCCATGCCCCCCCTTTGATGCCGGGGTCCTGCGCCGCCCCCCCCCCCCTCAGTGGTCAGAGTGGCCGCTGACGGGGCTACTTTGGGGAGATAAAAGCCCACTTTACTAAGAGGTACGGCGGGAGAGCGTCGGGCGCTTGGTGCTCCCTTATGGGAGATAAGGTCCTCTGACATCGGGGGTTATCTCGCTCCACTTTGTTAATCGGGACACACCGCCACCGGGGGAGTGCTGGCGGGGCCCCCGGTGCTCTCCCCCACCCCACCCCCCCCCCCCCGCCCCCGCCGACGGTGAAGGAGACAGCTCTCGGGCGCTCCAGGTTGACATTTTAGATTCTAAATGTAAACTCCCTCAAGTGTTTGTGTGTTTACAAAAGAAATCCCGGCGCCGCCGCCGCTGCGGCGACTCAACCGCTCTGACAACCGGAGAGAAAAGGGATATAAACACGGCCCGGCGTTTAGGACCACCTCGGCCAAACCCGGGGTGCCAGAGCGTTCTCAGAAGACGTCTCTCTCTCTCTCTCTCTCTCCCCGGCCCCACCCTACGCCTGGTCCTGCATGCATACAAATTAAAGAAGGGGAGTGGGAGCAGGGAGGGGAAAAGAGCGAGTGGAGCACAGCTCATGAAGTCAGATCAAACGGAGGAGGGAGAACAAAGGGAAGGCGCGGGGAGCGGGGCGTGTGTGGAGCGGGAGGGCGGGGCGTATTGACTGGATAGAGGGATTTGTAGCCGATGAATTGGAAGCCAGGGGCTGACGCACGCACTCGCCCTGTACGCCTGTCGCATGCGGGCTAACAAGAGCGTCGGGTTGTGAATGCACTAGTGCGCGCACACACTAGCGCACGCACACACACACACACACACACACACACACACACACACACACGGGGGTATAAGAGCGAGGCCTAAGGCTGGCTGGATTAGCGCTGGGACGTTTGACGGGCTGAAACCCTTAAACTTATGAAATAATAAGCTGTCAGTGTGGAGACCGCATGTCCTATGTGTGCACCGTGTCACTTAAACCCACCCGAGAGACATTCACATTACAAAAGGGTAACATAAGAGGCCTCCAGACACGTGGACGTCTGGACAAGCCCATTGGCAGGAATCAGGCGCTTACCTCCAGGACTTTGGGGCTCCCCTGCCTGCCCAGTGTCCCCAGGATCAGGCCCCATCTCTGGGCCGAACAAGCCTGTTCGATGGACTTGAGCCGGATGGCCCTCATGGCTTCATGGTCGTAGTACTCTCTGGAGAACACCTTACTGTAAGGGTCATATCTGCACGCACACACACACACACACACACACACACACACACACACACACACACACACACACACACACACACACACACACACACACACACACACACACACACACACACACACACACACACACACACAGTTAGTACCACACACCGACAAAGGCTAAATACCTACCCCACACACACACTTTATGCGAGGAGAAAAACAACTTTATTATGCAGATTGAGCCCCATTAACACCCACTGGTTAATAACAGGTATGCACCTTGAGGACAGGAAGTCAAGAAAAGATGAGAAAATCCAATCAGGGGAAGCCATGGAGCATGACGGCAGGTACTGTCTCGCGGAGGAAACTGAGGCTATCCTGAGCATCTCATCTATCGCCGGCGCACAACACACTCTCTCATGATTACCATCTTGTTCGTGAGAAGAAATATCTGATCTGTGTAGCGGCGTGTGTGCGTTTTTATAACAACACCCCGACACTCTGCTTTGCATACAAACAAGATGGTACACAAAACACTGCAGGATCTCAACAGACTGCTATGACCCTGCACTCAGCCGGGCTGTAACACGTCACAAACACACGTGTACACGCGTCATCGCAATGATAAACGGTGCAAGGCGGCATTTTTGTACCCTGAAATAATGAAATAAAATCCAGTCTGCTTGGCTATGATGTGGTTTTATAATGAGGACGCTAGGAGGAACACAGTTTAATGAACGGATTACCGAAAACAGCTAATTAAATAGGGGTCAGCGTTCTACACATCTCAATTAAATCCGCTCTTTTGTTTTGCGTCGGGGTGAACCCTGAGACTCACCTGTAGGCTGGTAGCTCAGGGTTGGCAATCATGATGGACTCCAGGTGGAACCTGCCGTCTCCCAGGTATCTACAAGACAAAACACAGGACGCCGTCACACACTGAACCAACACATGGATCCAAGGAGGAGGGAGAGAGACCTCACTCTCGCTGACGTTCTCCCTCTGCCCTGTGGGTCCCAACAGCTGTCATCACCCCCTGTTGGGACGGTTCCCATTTACCCCTGCCACCCCTAGTGCCGCCTCCATCCACACGTACTCAAGGCGCTACAACTCGCGCGTGGTTGTTACGGCGATGAGTCACATGGCGCGCACCTCTGAAATTCCGAAGCTCCACGCAGAGAGGGGGGGCCACCTGCCTCGCCACACCCATGTGAGCACCGAACGCCAACTGTATACAACGCCACGGCCGTGTGTGGACAGTCCGCACACCTAACGCATCACCGTGTCCCACAGAGACCGGCCTCTCGCTGGCCGTCTCCACGATTTCAGGAGCCAAACACAGACAGACACACAGCCACACACACACACATACACACACACACACACAAATCTCCCCAGGGGCTGGCTCGGAGGGGAGTCATGCTATCAACTTTGCACGGGGGCCCATACTACAGTGCTCATTACTTTACAGTCTTACGAGGACCACAGGGAAATGACAGACAATTAAAACCCAGTAATTGCTCTATTCAGGGCAGCGACTGAAGCAGGTTGCGGGTGGGCTACCTAGAGGGTAGAGCAAAATCATTTTCCCTTCTTTTTTCCTGTGTGTGCTTGTGAGTGTGTTAACAAGTTGAACTGAAGGCAGAGTGAGGCCTGGGCAGCTTTACATCAGGATGGAGAAATGTTAAATCATATTCAGTCTCTCCCTCCTTCTCCTTCCCCTGCAGTGTCCCCCCCCCCCCCCCCCGCATTAAAGGGACGACCAGCAAGGGATTTTATAAATCTATGTTTCCACAGAGTCTCTGAGTCCATCTCTGCGCCTCACGCCGCCCTTTGGTAACTTCATCGAGGGCTGCTGCCGATGCCCGGGTGGTTAATGCAAATGCGTCTCCTCTCCCGTTACGCAACACCTCATAGTCCTCTCATCTTAAGCTCGATGCTAATAATAAAACTGTTACGAAATGCAGAGACGAGGAAGACGATGGGGCCAAGCTTTTCTCTCTCAATGCACTCAATGCCTCTGTGCAGAATTATTTCCCATTATTGCGACGGAGACGGACTAACCTTCGTGAATAAGCACAAGGACACACAGCGCGTTACAGCACCGGCCTTGATTCTCTGTGTTCACACATGAATGAAAAACGAAGAGAAAGACCCAAGAAAAAGATGCCAGCTGCTAGATTTCATTTTTTCGAAGGCAATGAGGCCAATCCAATTTTAAAATCCCATATTTAATTTTAAACAACCCAAGAGTGGCGGCTAAAGTTAACGAGTGAAAGCGCTTAAAACACAGAAACTGTGTAAAATCATAAAAATTCATTCATAGTGATGTAGAATGTAGAGAGGAGCACATCCTGACCAGGAGGGCTTGCTTCATGGAGCATTGCTGCTCAGACCTTCGTCTCCACACAATCACAATATGTCACCTCACACTCTACTTCAAAGATACGAGGGGGAGGGTCCACTTCAGGCAGAGGATGAGATGTTTTTGAGTGCTTTAATAAAATCTGAAAGACGAGGTTTTCCAGCATAGGTAGCGTATATCCTGTGAGCAGATCCTACATCCCACAGAGTGGAGGCCGCCGACTCGCTCCAACGTCTATCTATAGCACCCCGGCATCAGAGGACCACAATGCAATGGGTGATGGAGGCTGTCCTACAGCTTGTGTTACAAGCTTTGTGAAGGCCATGTATATTCATGCGTCGCAGTCAAACAGAGACATTGCGTTCCCCTCAGGAAGATCGCAGCAAATGTTTTAATATTGCTCCTTGGATGGTGGCGGAAATTACTTTATTCAATATAAAAAGGGAAATGGTGTTTTGTTTTGCCAGCGTTTTGGTATTGATATTATCAAAAAAAAAGAAAAAAAAAGACTTTATAGACACAAATAAAGTGCAGAGGAAGAGGGGAGGTAACAAGAGGGAAAGAGAAAGAAAAAGTCAAGAAAAAGTGAGACCAATTTTACGGCAAAGTAATTCGCACATCCTCCCTCCCGTCACACCTCGAACCAAACCAACTCAAACATCAAAGACAATCCATGTTGGACTAATGGGTAAAACAGACCCCGAACCTGTACGTCTCCCTCAACTCTCACACACACACACACACACACACACACACACACACACACACACACACACACACCTCAACATCAGACACAGATTCACCAGCACACATTTCTGGTCCTGGGGGTCTGGCTGATGCAGTCTCCCCCGCTTGTCCTCGCACGGCCCTCATCCTGCGCACTCTGAGCAGCGTGCTCGCACACAGTAACGCACAGTAACGCTTAGTAACACACAGTAACGCACTGTTACACACAGTAACGCACAGTAATGCTTAGTAACACACAGTAACGCACTGTAACGCACAGTAACGCTTAGTAACACACAGTAACGCACTGTTACACACAGTAACGCACAGTAATGCTTAGTAACACACAGTAACGCACTGTAACGCACAGTAACGCTTAGTAACACACAGTAACGCACTGTTACACACAGTAACGCACAGTAATGCTTAGTAACACACAGTAACGCACTGTAACGCACAGTAACGCTTAGTAACACACAGTAACGCACAGTAATGCTTAGTAACACAGTTACACACAGTAACGCACAGTAATGCTTAGTAACACACAGTAACGCACTGTTACACACAGTAATGCTTAGTAACACACAGTAACGCACTGTTACACACAGTAACGCACAGTAATGCTTAGTAACACACAGTAACGCGCTGTTACGCACAGTAACGCACAGTAATGCTTAGTAACACACAGTAACACACAGTAACGCTTAGTAATAGGGGTGCACGATAATTATCAGGCCAATAATTATCGGGCCGATAACAGAAATTATTACGTCATTCCGATAAGTCCGATATCATGACGAATAGCCACGATAACATAGCCTATATCATTTCAGTGCCCCGCTCCAACTAACGCTAAATTAAAGGTCTTATCGTAACCCTAAAAGTACACATCATACAATGAATTACAATACATGAGTTCACAGCTGCACGCGTATATAGAAAATGTTTATTTTTATGTTACACCTTTCCTGCTGTCGGCTCCCAGACCGTAGTCGAGAGCACAGGGGAGACGTCGATGTTCTCTCGGGGTAACACCCTTCCCTTTGACCGGCAGTGGGTCTGCTTATAGGTCGGAATATGGTCGGAATGAAGCGGCCGCCGATTATTGAAAGGCTGTGTACTTTATTCTTAGTTTCACCAACTTTACAGTACATGTTGGCACAGACACAACCGGACTCGTTCATTACTTCACTAAACTGACACACGCTACCGCTCGCTCTCCTCGCTCGTCCACTCACTCACACACACACGCACACACACTGCCATTCTCGCGCACACACATGCGCTAACTCTCGTAACACTTATTATTGACAACAGTTAGCTGAACATTATAGGGTCCCGTCCTTCCACTCCCTGTTTTCTCAGTTAAACACAGAGATCAATTACATTTGTCCCAGTGTTTGTTAGATGTGAAATTAAGCAAAAAAAGACGCTCTTCCTCCGGTAACGCAATCGTTTGTGACGCCTTTCTTATTCGTCGTTTCTTCTATTTGTCTGTGCCTCCAATGCTCCAATCTTTCATCGATTGATGCGGATGTTGTGGATGCAACGGAATATATGATGCATCGCTGCAGCAACATTTAAGATGATCGAGATGAGTTCTGCCCATTCTGCCTCCGTTGCTGTCTGCGGTCAGACCAAAACACACCTGAGTGACAGGGGCCGTTGTGGACCCTACGTCATATCCCGCCCCTTGCAAGCCCGCCCCCCTAAACCCCCCGTTGATTCTACTGATGTCTGAGCAACAATGTCATGATCATATATATGTATATGTGTGTGTGTTATCGGTTATTTAGGAGCTGAAAGTTATCGGTTAAAAAAAAAGTTATCGTGCTGTAACGCACAGTAACGCTTAGTAACACACAGTAACGCACTGTTACGCACAGTAACGCACCGTAACACACAGTAACGCACTGTTACACACAGTAACGTTACTGTGTGTTTCTAATGCACGGTAACACACGGTCACACACCGTAACACACGGTAACGCACCGTAACACACCGTAACACACAGTAACGCACCGTAACACACTGTGACTTCTGGAGCCCTGACAGAGTTATGATGAATTCTCTACTTCCCTTTTCAAATGTGGGGTCTCTTTCCTGCAGGTAATAGGGGGAGATGTGTGTGTGTGTGTGTGTGTGTGTGTGTGTGTGTGTGTGTGTGTGTGTGTGTGTGTGTGTGTGTGTGTGTGTGTGTGTGTGTGTGTGTGTACGCTTGTGTCCGTGTGTATAAACTCATGTGTTCCACGTGACCAACACCAACCCCCAGCCTTGTTGATATGACTGACGTCACGTTGACCTGCTTTTCCTAACGTTCTGCAAAAGCCATCCGCTAGCTTCCACCTCTTTTCATTACAGGCTAAAAAACTGAATTTAAAATGTGACACGGCCTCATGAAAGGCCTTCCCCACAGCAGGGGGCGGTATCAAAACAACCCCCCGCGGTGCCAAGGCGGCCAGACACAACACGGGGACATCGGCCCTGGGAATGCAAATTGGGAACATGGTTCGCACAATGCGGCGCGAGATCATGGACGCAAAGTATCGTCCGGATACAATTGCAGGCGGCGGATTGGGAGCTGTGTGAGACAGCTGGCTATGCCTGACATGACATCTTAAGCCCCCTAATTACATATTGTTCATGTGGCGGTGTCAAGCACCAAGAGTAATTACGGAGCCTATCTGGGCCAAGTGATATGATGACTCAGCCCGCATGCTGCTCCGCTGAGAGCAGAGCGGGTCGAGGTAGCTCCTTGAACCTCGTGTGGGCCTGGTGGAGTCTTTGTAACAGCACACCAGCCGTCACTTCCACTGACTCCAGTGTCTACCATGAGATGGACCTTTGTGGGAAGAAGAAGAGGAAGAGGAGAGATGGAGGAAGAGGAAGAGGGGAAGGAGGAAGAGGAGCAAGCGGAGGAGGAGGGGGAGGAAGAGGAGGAGGGGAAAGATGAGGAGGAGGAGGAGGAGGAGGAGGAGGAGGAGGAGGAGGAGGAGGAGAAGAAGAAGGAGGAGAAAAGGAAGAGGAGGAAGAGGAAGGGTTCTTACATTATAGCGTTGACGTTGCTGTCCAGGCGGGGCGAGGTGCAGCCCAGGATCTCTCCCGGGGACAACGGCCGACACTGTGGAACCAGCACTTCATACTCTGGCCTCAGGGCTGCACTCACAGCCTGCAGCACAGGAGAAACACATCAGCAGGGGGGAGAGAGAGGAAGGGAGAGAGAGCAAGAGAGAGAGAGAGAGAGAGAGCAAGAGCGAGAGCATTCAGGAGCATCGTAGCAGTGTGAATGTTGAGTAGCTGCTGCATCTAATAACCTCCTGCTACTACTAATGTTGAGTGCCTGCAAGATAAGCAGGGCGTGAAATAAGAGCTCCCTTGAGTTCAGGCCCATCTCTCTTTACCACGTCTGGAATAGCTCCAGCTGCGTTTTAAGGAAGCCCACACCTGTGCCTGACTTTAAAACCTGTGAAGTGGCTGATGGTAACTGCATGACTTAAACAAGAAAGGGTGTTTTATCAGGGAAACACAAGCAAACAAGAAGGGGGAGGGAGAGGGAGAGAGGGAGGGAGGGAGTGTAAGCATCTGTGTGAGACACGCAGCAACACAAAGACCTCTCGCTGTATCTCTCTCACACACATTGTTCTCTATCACACACATTACTCTCGCTCACACACACACCACACACACAGTGCCCAACTCCTCACCTGGAGCGCAGCCACAAACTGGATGGTGCTGACCAGCGCCAGGTAGTGTCCGGCGGGGAAGTTGAACTTGACCGTGTCCAGGAAGTGGGCATTGTCCATCTGGATGTCCACAAACACGTACAGCATCTTAATGCCCGCGGTGGAATCTATGGGGACTGCAGAGAGAGAGAGAGAGCGGGAGAGACAGAGAGAGAGAGCCAGAGAGCCAGAGAGAAAGAGAGAAAAAGAGAGAGAGAGAAACAGAGAGAGAGAGAGAGAGAGAGAGGAAGAGAGATGGTGAATTCATTATTTAGTTATGTCAGGTGAGCCGGAAGCGCAGTGCACATACATGCACTATTCATGGCGCTGACAGCCAAACCCGCATTCGCGCTGCTGCGTGTTCCCGAAACGCAGGCCGCGTGTGAACAGCCACACGTGTACGGCACCGGCAGAGAGGGGGACACAACGAGGGGACACCGTGGTAGGACGACGAGGGGA
>NC_140274.1:3375193-3416080 GCF_964030765.1 Micromesistius poutassou | reverse complement strand
GGTGAACTGTCCTTAAGACCGGGGTGAACTGTCCTTAAGACCGGCTCATGGGTTTTCAAAGGACAACGCTAATGCATGTTCCACATTGATCGTCTGCTGCCCAGTATGCTGCCCCGGCTCCAAAGGTCTGAGAGGCCCTTCAGAGGAGAGAGGGGGAGAGTTTAAGAGAAAAAGTAAGAGGGGGGAGAGAGAGAGAGAGAGAGAGAGAGAGAGAGCGAGAGAGAGAGAGAGAGAGAGAGACACAGCGAGGGAGACAGCGAGAGAGAGAGAGAGGCACTAACTAGTTGCCCCGTCGATAGCACCTGTCGGTTTGTCTTTCCCTCCGCAAAGCGCTGGCGGTCTCAGTGGGACGGAAGCCGTGGGCTCCGACCATCTAACGTTTACTCTGTGAAAGACAGTTGCTACCCAGGTGTATGCAATTCAGCTGTGTGTGTGTGTGTGTGTGTGTGTGTGTGTGTGTGTGTGTGTGTGTGTGTGTGTGTGTATGTGTGTGTGGAAAAACAAAAGAAAAAAACCAAGCTCTGCAGACAATAGTTGCGAGAAAAGGAGCGCGAGAGAGCGAGAGACAGAGAGAGCCGCAAAAACAGAGAGCGAGAGAGAGAGGGAGCGAGTGTGAGAGCGATGCACAAACAGAGAGCGAGAGAGAGAGGGAGAGAGCGAGTGAGCGAGTGAGCAAGCGAGAGAGAGCCGCAAAAAGAGAGAGAGAAGGAGAGAGCGAGAAAGCGACAGAGACGCACAAACAGAGAGAAAGAGCAAGAGCCGAGAGAGACCAAGAGACACAGACGGAGAGAAAGTGGGCGAGAGACAGAGACGGCTCCGGAAGAAAAATGTATGAAACACGCAAATAAAATAAGTTGAATAATAAGGAGCAGGGAGTGAAAGAATGAAATGTACAGTCTGGACGAGACCGGGGCGCGGCGGCGGCGGCGAGAAGGGGGGCCCCGCTCACCGAGACAGCTGTGGCCGTAGTGCACCATGAAGTCGGCCCCGAGGGCCCGCGCCGTGAAGTCGTCCACGCAGCAGGCGCCGTACGTCACGTCGCCCATCACGATGGTGTCCGCCTCCGTGAACCTGGGTGGCAGACGCACACACACACAGTCAAGAATAAGGCCGGTTGCATCGTTCACTCACACACACACACAGGGTCAAGAATAAGCCAGGTCGCATCGTTCACACACACACACACACACACACACACACACACACACACACACACACACACACACACACACACACACACACACACACACACACACACACACACACACACACACACACACACACACAAGAATAAGCCAGGTCCCATCGTTCTCTCTCACAAGCGCACACACACACACCTCTGACATAGTTGCCATTGACGTAATCAATACCTAGAGCAAGTGTTGGGAGGGGGGTGGGGGGCTATTATGATGGCATTGACTGCGATCAATCGTATTGTCAATCGATACGCACGCACCCCGCCTTGAGTTCAGAGCACACACAGTACATCATCCGGCAGGTCCTCCGTCACCACGGTGACACAGACTATTGCCTCCCCAATCGCTCTCCGTGACCGATGCCCGCGGCCCCCAGTGAAACCCATCCATCGCACATTCCCAGTACGTCCCTCCCAGAACGGTGGGGAGGGATACATTCAATCCCGGGCCGGGAGAGGGGAGACAAACGCGGGCCTGCAGGTGGAGGGGGAGGAGGAGGAGGAGGAGGCGGAGGAGAGCTTCAGCAGGGAAGCAGAAGCAGATTAGTAAGTAGGGGTCCTGGAGAGCCCTGCATGGGATTAGGAAAACAAACAACAGCAAAACATCTGGAGCGGCAGCAGAGGCTGTGCTGGTGAATGAAGAGCACTCCGATGAACAAGACTCCTTCGCCTTGCATTCTAATGAACGCTGCAGACCAGGGCTTGATGCTCGGTAAGTATATATTATATGAGAGAGAGATAGAAGGTGAGAGAGAGAGAGAGAGAGAGAGAGAGAGAGAGAGAGAGAGAGAGAGAGAGAGAGAGAGCGGGCAAGAGAGAAAAAGGGAGAAATAAAGAGAGAATCTTGAGAGAGAGAGAGAGAGAGAGAGAGAGAGAGAGAGAGAGAGAGAGAGAGAGAGAGAGAGAGAGAGAGAGAGCGGGCAAGAGAGAAAAAGGGAGAAATAAAGAGAGAATCTTGAGAGAGAGAGAGAGAGAGAGCGAGAGAGAGAGATAATGAAGGACATAGTCATATAGAGATGGAGGGGTCTATAGGTATTGATGCATTGGACAGACGTGGACAGATGGATGGATGGATGGAGGGAGAGAGATGTAGGTTTCACAGCAGGGCTGCTTTAAGGAGAATCACCAGCGCTGCACAGGGGGAAAGCGGTCTGTGAGCTGTCCGACAAATTCACCATCTCTCTGTTCAACACAAGAGCACTCACTCAATGACTCCATAATAAAAAAAACTGAATAAACCCATAGAGGTGTAAAGAGGACGAACAAATGATGGCTGAGAGGATAATAGCGAGCGGCCGCAAATTAATACAGGCCTGACACACGGTGTGGAGGCAGAGAGGGAGGGAGGGAGGGACGGGCCAGCCGGATAAAAGTGCTGCCTGTGTCTGGGTAGCAGTGGCAGCGTTCTGGCAAAAGAGCGAGAGAGTGAGCGAGAGTGATGGGAGGGGAGTGAAGGACAAGAAAAAAACAGGCGAACGGAGATGGCAGCCCATAGAGGAGTACATCTGCATCACAAAAGAGACCATCACACGGCCTGTCTCCTGCTGTTAGGAACCAGCCGGGCCCATGCATTCATCGCTGGTCTATTAGTGCCACTGCCTGCGTGCTACGCCTACAGTGTGTCCACCTTGGACAAACACGCTGGGGCACGGCTGCTGCCGTCTAATCTCTGCTCCGTTTGCCCACTTTCCAATCAACCCTCCCACTTACCTCTCTCTCTCTCTCTCACCTCATCCACCACTCTTCCTCCCTTTTTCCTCTCTCTCTCTTCCCATCTCTCTAGCTTTCTGTCCTCTGGCCTCTATATCTCCCTCTCTGTACCCCTCTTTTCCTCCACCCCCTCGCTCACTCTTCCCATCCCTCTCCCCCTCTTCCACCTCCTCCCTCACTCGCTCTCTCTTCCTATCCCTCTACCTTCCTGTCCTCTCTATCTCCCTCCCTCTCCCTCCCCCCCCCCCCTCCCTCTTGTGGCCGCACTCTACCTTCCTGTCATCCTTCCCTTCTCTCTCTCCCCTCCCTCCCCCCTCTCTCTCTTCCCATCACTATACCTACCTCTCCTTCTTCCTCCTCTCTCCCTTCCTCCCCCATCTCCCTCCCTCCCCCCCTCCTCCCTCTCATGGCAGCCCTCTTATGAAGGGCGCCACGAGGCCACCTGAGCCCGGCTACACTGAAGACCGCGAGAGCAAATCATCTGCTGGGTAAATATTTGGAAGAGGAGATTTAATTCGGTTATCCTGTATGAAGGTCGAGCATGCACACGTGCGTGGCTTTGCCCCCCCCCCCCCGCCCCCCTTGTGTGTGTGTGTGTGTGTGTGTGTGTGTGTGTGTGTGTGTGTGTGTGTGTGTGTGTGTGTATGTAGGGCTGTACCATGTGCGCATGAGAACCGCACACCGCACACAATGGGTGGCCGCTTCGACATGTTACCACCGCTGTGAGCTCAGACACAGCTCCAGTCCACAGTGGTTGGTCTCCATGTTAGAGGAAGAGGAGGTGGAGGAGGAGGAGGAGGAGGAGGAGGCGGCGGTGGCACAGCAGAACGCACCAGCACCTCACAGCAGGACCCTTAAATCTTCCACGGATCACGGCGCGCAATCTACCACACACACACACGAGCGGAATATTTATTGTACCTAATCAGACGTAATTTGCCAGGAACGGCATTATCACACACATATCATCTCCTAATGGCACATGGCTCATTCTCCAGCGAGGAGCAGCAGCGTGTGAGAGTGTGCTGATAATAAACGCTGGGAGAGATCAGATTAGGAAGATGACTGGGAAAGGGAAGACGATGCTGCTGCTGCTGCTGCTTGGGAGTGTGGAGCCAGAGTAATTACATAGAGAAGAGGAGGGATCCTATATCCCAATGGGAGGCAGGGGATGGGGGGGGAGAGAGAGCGGGAGAGAGAGGGTGGGAGAGAGAGAGGTAGAGAGACAGACAGATGGGCAGAGAGAGAGAGCGAGAGACCGAAACAGATAGAGAGAGAGAAGAGAGCTGGGAATTGGGTTTGAAAAGAGAGGGAGCAAGATAAAGAGAGCAAGACAGACAGAATGTGCGAGAGAGAGAAAGAACTGAGAGAGAAGGCATGGGAGGCAGAGAAAGGGAGAAAGCGGGATTGAGATGGAGCATGCCACCAATTGCCAGAGATCAGTGAATGTGAAAGTGCTCACGCCCTAACCCCTTTTCCATGCATGGAATACGACTCATTCACAGGCATGTGCAAGCAATTGACCTGACTGACCTGCGTTAAAATAAACACAGTGATGAACAAGCCACCGTGAAAGATAGGTAAACAACAACAACAACAACAACAACACGGGGAAAAACAATAACCGGCGTGGGGATCAGGGCGTTTAATACGATTACGACCAGACAAAGCACGCGGGCGAGCAGGCGTATCGGTGTTTGTGCGCTGCAGCATGTAGTCGCCGCCTCCCCGGGGGGTAACGCGGGGACATAAACACCGCTGCAGGTTCCCCGCCCTGCCCCTGCTCAAGCACTCCAACACAAATACCATTAAGATGTAATTAAGATGTTGGGGAAGGGGGAGAGGAAAGCTCACAAACCCAACAAACCTTGCTAATTAGCTCTTTAGCACTTAGCGCCGAATGTATGATAGCGGCGTTCCCTGATTCTACTGTTTGTCATAATAACCCCCTTGCTGCTTCAGAGCGTAAACACAAATCAGCCAAAAAGTTGGAAATGCACGCAACACCTTTTTGTGTTCAGGGTGCACCGGGAAGGGTGTGTAGCCAAGAAAAACATACACAACAGAAGTACACAAATATATGCAAGCACACACTAGCGTACAGACACACACACACACACACACACACACACACAGACACACACACACAAGGATTGCTCACATGCTGATGGGTGTGTGTAGACCCAGGTGAGAAATAATACAGACAGAAGATACAGACACAACAGAAGCAAGCAAATAAATGCAAGGGCACACTTGTGTATGCACATGCACGCAGGCACACACACTAATTGCTTACATGCGGATGGGTGTGTGTGGACCCAGGCAAGAAAACATAAACAGCCTACAGAAATACGCAAATAAATCCATGCACACACACACACACACACACACACACACACACACACACACACACACACACACACACACACACACACACACACACACACACACACACACACACACACACACACACACACACACACTCTGCTTACAAGAGGATTAAGAGCGAGCGATTGTATCGCTCTTTATCAGCACGCAGGTTATTGATGTCAGATGGCGGGGGCACGGTGGGCAGCATTGTCCCCCCTGCGAGGCACGTCGAATGAGAGACGGAAGCCCACCACCTTCCTGTCATCCCCCAGAGCCTCCGTCATTGTGGGACTCGGTTTTCATCAGATACCAGCGGGGGGGAAGGGGGGGAGAGAGGAGACCTGTTGGCAGGGTCTCTCAGGCTAGGGATCAATGCCGCTGACACATGGGATGAGAAACTTCTCGGCTGTCTCGCGTTGCACGTCCGCGCTCGCACGATCACGCACACCAGCAGATGCGTGCACAGACAGACACTTACTCATGCCCACACACGCACACAGCCTCGGGCAGACACGCACACACACACACACACACACACACACATACAAACCTACACTCATGCACACACACACACAGTGTAGACAGACACACATACACAATTGTGTGCACACACAACCACAATACGTGCACCCACATGCACATGCATACACACAGACGACGGAGAGCCTTCCTGTCACCAACTCCTCCGCATGGCTGATGGAAATTAATAGACTAAGCTTTGACTACAGAGGCGCTTTCATTTGTTCAATTAGCCAGTGACAGGCGGATTGTCCAAGCACTCACAGAAGCTCTCGCCAACAACTTAGACCGCGAATCCTGTTCCGTTTCACACGCCGGCGGGCGGGGCCGATGGACTTAATGACTTAATGTGCTGAACAAAGTCATTTCACTTAGAAGTTTACCTCGCTTTTCTTTCTTCCCCTCCATGCATCTCGTACTGACGTGACACTTAATCAAAGCATCCGCGGGGAAATTATCTTTGAGTGGCTCACCCAGCGGGGGAGGTCAGAGCACGTCAAACTCTGTGCATAAAGTTTATGTACAACATAAGTAATGTATAGAGTCTATAATAAATAACATGAGCATTAAACAGTTCTGCTCCAGTTGCTGCCAATACGGTTCTGGGCCCGAGCCCATTGAGCCAATTTATACAACCTCATGTCATTAAAATGCTTTTATAATTCTCTGGCTTCTATTCTACCAACATAGAAACTGCCAGATACAACGGAGGAAGCACAAGGTTTATTTTAGACGTATACTTGGCCATAGATAAGGCCTTGTGGAAATGGAGGTCAGGCAAGAAAAGCCAGGAAACGAGAGTCTTGGTAGGACTGGGAGAGTACTGGGAGGGTACTGGGAGAACACCAGTGTGTGACCTTCTCTGGTGCACTGTTGGGGCGAAACAAGCATGCGATTATGGCTCTTCTTTATGCGGACCCTTCAGCTCAACTGATCGAGCGTTGCATTGACACTACTTCCCCTTTTCCACCACGTGGTTCCAGTGCTGGTTCGGAGCCTGTGCCAATCTCGAACCGGTTCTTGGCTTTTCCACATAAATAATCCAGTCATGCATCTTTACTTGTCTCGGTCCTTTAAAATGGGTGATATCATGCCACCATGTGTGAGTGTGATCAGCCATTACAAGCCCTTCCATGTGCCTTTGTGACAGCACAAGGGGGCGTGTCCACCTCGATGTACACTGGATAGATCTGTCGACCAGCCTATCCAGTGGAAGTGCAAACGTTGCTTATCCATCCAGCATACATCTAGGTGGACACACCCCCTTGTGATGTCACAAACACAGGAAGAGGCTGATTTTCAAATGGCTTGTAATGGCTTATCACACTCACACCTGATATCATGACCATGATATCACCCCTTTAGAAAAACCCAGAGGTGGACAAAGAAAGACACTCACTCTGCACGACAACCTGAACTCTTCAGAGGTCAGTGGCAGCTACAAGGCAGGTCAAACTGGTCGCTCCGCAACACGTGATGAACACACCACGTCAGTGCCTAGCCGTGTGCTACGATTTACAGCACTAAACCGAGCAGGGATTACCGGGGCCCTTTATTGCGTGAGGCCACCGCAACGGTAATTACGCATGTTAATCTCTCAGCGTTGTAATTTATGTGTTCCCGTTGATGTTTATGCATTGTTAAACGCTTCTCTGCGTTTCGGGTGAGGCGCAGAAAGTAAGGGGAAAATAGTGAGCAGTTGAATAATGAAAGCTGTAATTGAATGACATCGAAGAGGAGAAACAAACGGCGTGTGTGTTTCTATAGAAATGTCCACGCCGCAGCATTCCTGAACCCGTGTGTTTATACATCAGGTTTTGCCACTATGGACGTATTTGTGTGTACTGTTTTGGGGAGTTGACCAACGTTTGAGTAAAAGTGTCTCAGTCATACGTCTCTATTTCTCGATATTTCTCGATGTTTTGTATGTTGACAGTTTTGCTTTGATTCAATTAAAATTGAGGACACATTTTTATCTGAAATGTGTCCTCTATAAAGTGATCACAAGCGCTTGGTGTCTGATAGATTAACTAAATAGAAACTCTTGTTTTAAGGGGGGGTGTACTCCTTTAAGAAGAAGGGGGGCTCTTCTTTTGAATTACACTAACAAGCAGCGAGGGGGCAGTGAGGGGGTGCTATGGTTTCTCTGCCCTGCCTTGGAGCCAAAGCTGTCCTTCCAATAAGGACCACTGTGAAGTGAGGTGATGGATGTCTTGGCACTCTAACTGCATCTTGCCATATAGTGGGTTAACCATCCATACAGAGCTGCAGTCAACACCAGTGAGACTCACTCCGTCCTGGTCCTAAAACGGCTGAGACAGCAGAGAGGGCGAGAGAGAGTGAGAGCGAGAGAGGCAGGGAGAGGGTGAGAGATCCAGAGAGAAAGTGAGAGTGAAAGAGGCAGGCAGAGAGGTAAAGAGGTAGGGAGAGAGAGAGAGGGTGAGGCAGAGAGAGAGGCTGGGAGAGAGAAAGAGGCTTGGAGAGAGAGGGTGAGGAAGGGAGAGGGAGGGAGAGAGGCAGCGAGAGAGAAAGGCAGAGTGGGAGAGGCAGAGAGAGAGAGGCAGGGAGAGAGGCAGGGAGAGAGGCAGAGAGAGAGCAAGAGAGAGAGGTGCAGGGAGAGCATGAGAGGCAGAGAGAGAGCGAGAGAGAGAGAGAGAGGTGCAGGGAGAGCGTGAGAGAGGCAGAGAGAGAGCGATAGAGAGAGAGAGAGGTGCAGGGAGAGCGTGAGAGAGGCAGAGAGAGGCTTGGCATCCACAGAGTGGCTACTCATGAAGCAGCACTGCCCTTGCGTGGGTCTCCCTGAGGACTGACACTCCACAAAACATATGTGGCAGGCGGTTTGTCTCTGCGATGATAGTTATATTTTAAATCTCTCCCTCTCTCCCCCTCCCTCTCACAAACATGCATACAATGCAAGGGAGAAGAGGGAAGGATTAAAATATAGAACAGAAAAGACAATTGTGGCGAAAAAGGCTTTAAATAAAACACAAAAGCGCCCCTATGTGCATCACAGTGAATTGAGACACATGCATACTTAAGTCTTCATACAGTACGCTTGGAGCAACACACATCAGTGTCATGGTGTTTGTAAGTCCATATAAGAGGAGTAGACACTGGCATTGATGAACCACTGGAACCGCTGGGCCCGATTCCCTGTAGTCTGACAGCCACACACTTTCATTCTCTTGAAAGAAGAATCTCAGAAGGTCCAAGCAGCCAGACGCTTCAAGTGTCTGAAGTGTAACAACAGAACGCGCAGAGGCTTAATGGAAACGCTGGACTCACTCAGAGAAAGGCCACTGGTTTTGAGACGATCACTCAGCCTCGTTACCAAATATATTCATCCTGACCGGATATTTGAATCATTAATGTCACCAGGGTTAGACCTGTAAAGTATTTGCATTGCATTGCATTTGCATTCCCTTTAGGGAATTTAGCAGACTCTTTTATCCAAAGCGACTTACAATAAGTACATTTGTCAGAAGAAACAAACAATACATCACTGTCGGTACAGTAAGGATGTTCATAGAAACAAGTGCAAAGCACCAACGATTGCTACGTAGGTTAACCCATTCCCTGTATACAACCAAGATAGCTAGGATAAGATGCTACACAACTAAGAACTATAACAACATACAAGTGTGTACATTAAGTGCCAGGACGAACAACATACAATAAGTAGGAGGGCTGGGACGGGGTTGCTGTGCAGAGTCTAGGTGAACTCTGAACAGGTGAGTGACTCTGCGTCCTAACGTCGGCAGGGAGCTCGTTCCATATATATATATATATGTTGTTATTATTAATAAATCTCTTATCAAAAAGCAGTTCTAATGAGGGCCAACTGGGAGTTAAAGAGGTCATGTCAGAGAGGCAGGGGGGGCAGGAAAGGTTAGAAGAGGACATCAGATGGATGACCTGTGTGCTGGTCGGTAATATTAACAAATCTGATAGCTCTAATCTGATTTAGGCACACACTGAAAATACCCCCAGAAAACCGTAGCCGCAGCCAAAGGTACATGGCCAAAGGGCAGAAGGATTTAAATGGCGTAGTGCTTAATGTGATCTACTACCTTTTCATTCCCCCTCCCCCACTATTCCTTTGTCGATCTCGCTCTCACTGACACTCGCTCTGAAAGAACTCACTCATCTCCCTTCTCATTTATTGATTCACCATTAGCTAAACTCCTGATTTTGCAGACCCTTCAATCAAAAGCGACATCTTCAGACACCTGCCATTAAAGAGAAGAAAGAGGGGTCAGAAGTCAGACTCAAGGATGACTTCAGGTAGGCTGTAGACCGGGTCTCGAACCCAGAACCTCTCAGCTGGGAGTCAAGTCCCTATTCGTTGGGGGTTGAAGCAAAAAAAACAAGCGCTTGGCCTACACATCCTGCAGGAGAACGTGATATATTTGTTTGAAGGCTGTTTGCAATGGAAACAAAATGGAAAAAAGACCAACCGACAATAGCTTTTACAGTTAGTTAAGCAGTGAGCCGAGGGCACACAGAGAGCGCGAGCCTGGAAACAGATTGGGCGGGATCATGGTGCCTCGGACAGATGTTTTGTGTAATACCATTAGATAATACTTTAACTCCCAGGGAGATCAAAAACAACAGCTTTACTGTCAATTCGGTGGGATGTATCCCCTCTGTTTGTCCTGGCACACACCAACAAAAAGCCCTGGCCTGGCTCTCCTTATTGCAGGGAGGGGAGGACTGAACAGCTCTAAAAAATCAAAAATAAATCCAGCCTCATTCCTGAGCCAGCCGCCACAACACTCCTTAAAGATCTGCGAGCCAATTGACTAAGCAAATCAAAGATAGCATTCAACGGTTATTACACACTTGTGTTACAGGGATATTGTTCGGGGAGAAAATGGCTTGTGAAAGTTGGGGCTGGTGACCGAGAAGAGATCTAATTTAGGAACCGGAATATCGCAGAAAATCTAAACTTCACTGCAAAGGTGGCGTTTTTCAGAGCCGGTGTAAAGAGAAGAATCAGTCTTGGGGACAGAAAGGGACACGTAATGTTGGGTTTATTAAATGCCATTGTGGGGAAAGGGCAAGAGAGAGAAGAACACCAAAACATCCTTGCAGCAACTGGCTCCCATGGAGTCTGTGGGCTGAAACCAAAATAATTTACCTCCTGCTTAGTCTTAACAAAATGACATTAAATGGGTTCATCCGAAATCCATGAGGAAAAAATTATGAGGATTTGAATACTTACCATTACACACAATCAAGACCAATTTTAATGAATGAAGAACAATTTGCTAATTGGGTCGAGGCTATTTGGACCCAATCAGACGATACATACGTGGCCATAGGACAGCAAGCGTAAAGCTTGCTTATTTCCCACGTGTCCCAGGATAATTAAGAGACAACTCTGAGGAGTTATGATTGCAAAGGGCTTCTGTGGTGGAGATGGATGAGGTCAGCCTCCCTTACTTACGTCATTCAACCCCCCTCTCTGCATTTCACTCCATTTCTTAAACCTTTCATCAAATTAAAACTCATATTTCAAACCCGGGAGCTCAGAAGTTCTTTGAAGAGAACAAAACCCGCCCTGATTGGAGCCCAGGTTTCCGGGTGCCCTCGACTCTAAGAAGGTCACGCTAAAACGGCAGCTCTTTTCTCTGCCTCTCTCCCCAGGGGCCTGTATGAGATAAGTCTATCTCTAGGTACAAATATGACTTTGTAATGAAGGGTTTCGCTGGGGATTATCTATCTGTGGGCACCGTGTGGGTTTCTAAAGCCTCCGAGGGGAGAAAGAAACCGCAGTCACCCATGTTGCCGCAGAACGAGGAAGAAAATGAACCGTAATGAGAAATTTCACCCGACACCTTCGACGGTATTCAGAACTGAATTCAGATTGCTTGGTTCTAGCTTGTGTACGTTCAGGACCATATCGATGTCAGCACAATTACTGTGAAAGGATGTTTTAAAAGCTCTGTGCTCATCTCCATGTACACCAGCACGTGTTCCTATTCCCTCCCCTCCCTGACATTCGTTCCAGGCTGTGCATAATATTATACGTCTCTCTGTGAGAGCAATTATGTGGGTATGAGTCTGAGAATGTGGGCTCCAAAATGAGAGTGATTATGCTTGTTGGGAATCGTGGAGAGAAGAGAGGGAAAGGGAGAAGGGGAGTGGGGTTTTTAACCTTGAGCCCTGAGCGCTGAATATATCTGGCACCCACCCACTAAGACGAAAGAAACTGGGTGAATGTCATTAACTCAGGAAAATTCACCGGATTCGTTAACGAAAAATATTTGACCTAAATTGGCAAAAGGAGTAAAAAATATATTTTTGCATGTTTGGTATTCAGTTGGGCGTGTTAAAAGACAGAATATTTCAAACAAATATGTCATGCTGGTAGCATTGCTGTCCTGCACTGGTTATCAATTATGTGTTTCAAAAATAACACTAGCCACCAAAGCTGCTTTTCAGCCGCTTGTAGTTTCTAACTGGATTTAATTAAAAAGCATGATTCAAAAAGGCAAATAGATAATAATTTTGGTACAAAAACAAGCTGGTTAATTAGCGAGAAGCTAGCAATACCGTGTTTTTGGTTGTGATTTCTATGCTGAAAAGGCTTTATCTTTAATTATAACTTCCTGCCATTAAGTAAATCAAGGTTTCACACCAGGCAGCCAACCAATGCAGTAGATTAGAGGCCTCAGCATATAGGATTACATGTAACACTGTCGCACAGGCACCAAGTATTACACCAGCAGCCATAAACAAGATACATTTGTTTATGGCTGCTACACATTTGTGTAGCATTTCTGGATGTTAACAATTAACTGTTTCACTGTTAACCGACAATGTCATTTTGACCCATTAACAATCGAACAACAATCTGATATTGCCTTGATCAATATTGGATAAACATAAAAAAATTAATCATCATTCATTATCATCATAATAATTTTCTACTGTCGTTTTGTGCTGCTATTGCTCCTGTAAAATGAAGGTCTATATATTAATTTTAATAATATTGGAATAGTCCAAGTATCCTTAATTTGTTTTGTATTGGAACAATATAACATTACTTAAAAAATTCTGGTTCTAGTTTAGTACAACTTCTTCATTTCTTCAAGTTACTTTTTGGCTTGTAACCTTTAAATCAGACTTTCAGAGAGGATCTCCTCTTATGGTGCAACTTGGTTATTTAGCCAACTACATCCTCGCTTGTAGCATGTAGCAGCTTCAGCTTTTTCTGCTCAACTGCGATTATGTTTCTCCAGTGGTAATCCCCATGTTCGCTACTTCAAGAAATGGCAGGCGACCGAGCTGTCGAAATTTGTTGTCAAGGGGAGAACTGTAAGTTAATCAATATCCTGTTAGCCTGCTATATGCTAATTGTAACCAAGTGCTTCCATAGCTGATATCATAAGTTGGTTGTAATTACAGCCTTATTAATAATCAGTTGTATTTAAATGCTGTGGGCACATAACTATTCAAATATACCTTTGGAAACGTAGCAATTGTCGGTAAGCATGCAATTGGGCTAGCCCTCCTTTGAAATGAAAATAAAACATTGGTATTCTTCTTTTTACAGTTCAAAACATTTGTCAATTCTTCAGCACATTTATTCTTATCTGTTAACAGTTAATGAACTGAATAAAATGGTCAGAATTAACATCCCTGGAAGCATTACAATTATACAATGACTGGCTTCTAGCTAAACTATTCCCCACTGCAAACCAGTGTTGAAAGGTTGGTTTTGTTTGTTGTCTAGGTTAACACAAATTGACATGATTTAGTTTACATTAATCTCACCACACCAAACTACCCCTAATGATTGTTTATTCCATAGTTCACACTCAAACTACTATGAATTCACTTATTTGTTACGTTCAAATTTGAATAGGAAATATGGGGAAAAAGCAATGTTTGAGTAAAATATTTCCTAAAACATCCCTGGAAAACAAGGGCGGCAAATTTAGTGCAATTTCCTTAAAGGACAATTCCTGTATTTTGAACATTGAGCGCCATTTCTGTTTGTCTAGGATGAAATAGAGTGGTTGACACCGAAATTTTGACTATTGGTCCGGTCTCGGGTATTTGGCTCATTTAGAATTGCCCTTGGCTGCTTCAGATGAGAGTGCATTCAGGCTACGTGCATGCACAAACCTGTTCTTAACGGCGCATTTCCACCAGAGGGTGCGGGTCGGTTCAGTCTGCAAAGGTGCGGCACGGGTCGCGTTTCCACCGCCAAAAGTGGGCGTGACCCGGACTGAGCCATATTGAGCCGTATTGAGCCGTACTCATCTCACAGTACTACTCCGTTGAGGTACTGAGACGCCTGAAAGGGTCCCGGCAAGTTTGAGCTACACACGCCGTCCGTTGATTGGTCGTCAGAATCGTCCCTTCCGTGCGACAGGGAGATAACAAACAAACACAGTACCCGGAAGGTATTTCTGGACAAAGGCGAAAGCTTTGTTTATCGCATTTTGTAAATCTCATTGATTTCTGTTGGAAGACTCATTGCTCGTTGACCGGAAACGGAAAGGGGGGCTGTTTACATTTGGTTGTAGTCTTTTCGCTCGGTTCTAGCCCTACTCTATACTACTAGTCAATAACCGATTAACCATTAATAAGATACAAAACCCTTTTGAAAATACTTATACAAGTCTTTTTCTCAGTTTAACTTCATCAAAACAATGTGAAAGATTATCCCCTGAAGCATAATCAATTTAAACTTTAATTGAATAATAAAGCTATAAAGCTCTGTTGGAAACGGCTGTTTGGAATTGTTAGCCTGTCCATATTCAACAAACGGAGCTGCCAAACAAAACAATATAAAATGGGCTGCCATTACTGCCATTTCCTGACTAACAAGCCAAAACCATTTTTTAACCAATGGCACACAAAAAATACATTGCGTCGGTCAACACATTTGTAATCTGTTAAATACTTAACAGCGATCAATCAATGAATAATTCATCATGAAAATCCCTAATTAAAATCAGTATCCCTAGTCTGTCGAAAAGGGAGAAATACAATTTAGATGGTACAAGATAGTCACGAGGCATCTCTGTAATTCTCTCGGGCTCTGTATCAAAGACTTAGAGCCGCCACCGGTGACTAAGTGCCAATTCTTTAACCAAAAGAACATCACTGCCACATACCCTTGGGGGAAACGATGACTGCCAGCTCAAAACCTTAAGAGCCTTAAGTATCATCAGTCTGATGCATGTCTCTCATTGTGCCTGGGATTCTGGCCGATACCCCACTGACGTTTTAACTTCCCGCATGCATTGCTTGGATTCTGAAAAGTAATAGCAAGTCACTTCTACTCATTTGCACTCACACTTGTTCAGAGAATGGATTTCAATCCAATTTTCTTAGAGCCAAGGGGAGCTAAACACCATTTTAGACAAATTCCTGCCCCCCAGCAATAATGTCCTTTAATATTGAGGCCTTTCTGTTAATAACTCATACATTACAAGATTTAAAGAAATTCTACCTTTAATATAAATGCAGTGCACATCTTACTGGCTGACTGATCTCACATATGTCTGAAATGTCCAAAAATGGATTTATGTCCCTTACATCCCCACATAACGTACACGTATGGTTACACACATTAAATATTGGTTTGAATCTTCATGTTGTGCTCATCATGGACAATCTTGATGCCACAGAAAAGCTTATCAACCAGACCCAGGTTTCCTGGGACAGTAATTAAAACAATCTACAGCTAGACAACAAGTCAATGGGAATGAGGTGTGGATAAGGACAACCACGAATGAGTCACACGATTTCGGTGTCCTAGGCGCCTCAAACAAACCAACACAACGTCTATTATTAAAGTCAAGGTTATGCAGTTGAACACGCAGCATCCGTGCTGAGCGTATGTTAGATCATTAGATCAAATCATGCAGGGAAGTATTGAAAACATGCCACCTGATCGGTAAACTACCGTGTTTCCTTTAACTCAGCATGGCACCTATCACAAATTCAAACTCCGAATGAGGAGGTGAAAGAGATTCAGGTCTCCCCCCCTGTGACAGCTGCGTAACTCACTATGAAAGAACGACAATAAAGGTTACGGTAATAGCCAATATTGGCGGAGCGAGATCTATCTGGCAGCAAGTGTACGCTCGGGAGCGTTGGGAGCGTTGGCGGGTGGTCCTGGATGACGAGGGGCCGTTCAAGGGGGCGCATGACAGGACAGCTCGTTAGTCAGCGGCCGGCTGTGCGGACCCTCCCGGGGCCCAGCGGGACGTCCTTACGCAAGAGAGACCAGGACAGAAGGAAGAGGCACGCCACGAGACATGTGCACACACACAGACACAATAACCCCCCCCCCCCCCCCCGACACACACACACACACACACACACACACACACACACACACACACACACACACACACACACACACACACACACACACACACACACACACACACACACACACACTAGTATTCCCAATCACTCACTCACACCCCGGGCTCCAGCTACCTACGGCTCATCTGTGATGTGGGCGCGGGGAGGCGAGTGACGATGCGCGGTGCGGGAGGCACTGTGGGCCCATGCCAGCCAGCTCGTTCCTAATGGTGCTGTTGACATTTACCCAGCGCAGGCTGTGGGCTGCAGCCGCCTCGGAAATGATTCAGCCCCGCTGCCCCGCAGAACGGAGCACATCTATTCTGGTGGACTGAGCGGGCTCCCGGGAGCGCTGGTACCGAGTGGCTGGTTTCAGGGTGGTCTTTAGACAGGGGTTGGGCGGATGTGTGTGTGCGATGTGTGTATTGGGACAAGCGCCATGTACAATAGCCGTGAGGAGGTGTGTCTTGTGGTGATGGCACGGTCTCCCGCTACCGTAGGATCATTGTATATATCGTGCTCGGCTCCAGATGCGTTAATGTTGAATTCATGTTGATGTGGTAATTACGTGGATATTATGATGAATGTCAAATGGGAGTGTTCAGTTGCTAGTGGTGGACAACGCCAGGCATTCCCTCTTGTCAAGACACAAGGCGATTGACCTAAGCCCTCATATGCTACTGTCTTTGTGTATGACAGGGATTTATATTTAGCAGACAAATTTATCCAAAGCGACTTACAATAAGTACATTTGTCAGACGAAAGAGAAACAACAATATATCGCTGTTGGTCCAGTTAGGATGTTCATAGAACCAAGTGCCAAGCACCAACAATCACTAGGTTAACCCATTCCCGTATACAACAGAGACAGCTAGGATAAGACTCTCGATAAGTGCGTACATTAAGGGCCAGAGTTCATATTAACATGGTAATTACATGGATATTATGATAAATGTCAAAAGGGAGTGTTCAATCGCTAGTGATGGTCAACCCCAGGCATCCCTCTTATCAAGAAAAAAGGCATTTGACCTCAAGCCCGCATATGGCTACTGTCTTTGTGCATGACATAGTGAAAAAGGCATTGGTCAAAACAGCCATTAAAATTATATATAAAAATGATACAATAATACAGTTGATTTATATATAGCTTTTCTAAGTACTCAAAGACGCTTTACAGAGTGAACACAAAATAAAATAAATGAATAAGAACGTATATTAGTAAAAAGGTAATCCCAGGTAATCTCAGATATGCATTTGTTTCATTCGCATAACTCTCTCCTCCCTCGTACCAAGGCATTCCATCAACGTGTCGCAACGGCACTGCAGAATCTCAGGCACGGCAAACCTTTTCCATTTTGTGAATGAAAAAACCCAAAACATACCCTTCTCAAAAGGGGCTTTGGCAGTTCATGATTTGCCCTTGATAAATGCAGTCCTTTGCACCTGCATGTGAAAACAGCCACGAGGCTGAAGCGACTAATATCCGAGAACAGCTCTCCAGATTAGGCTGCATACCGGCTTCTCCTGGAGACCTTGGGGGGGTTTTGAGGCAGGGAGGCGCCGAGGACAGGCTAAAATACAAGCACTGCACTGGCGGGGTGGAGTTGGGTGGCAGACTCAAAAATACTCTTGTTTTCTTCTCACTTGGTCTCCCTCCACAGAGGCTTTAAAAAGCGGTTAATATGCAAGGATGTTTATAAAAGTATCATCCAAAGCCCGATCAGCGGCGGCTGGCACTCCATCAAAGCCGGTAAAACATATGGTAAGACGACACGGCATGCATCAACGCCTGGCTGTGGACGTTACTGATTCCTTCTGTTATTTTGAGAACTTCCCTTTCTTTCCCCTTCTGTTAACTTCCAAAAACTCTCAGAAGAATGTCCCTGGCACTGTCTCCATTGGGGGGGTTCTGGCACTGTCTATATTGGGGATAGGCCTTCCCCCCGTTGCCCCCAGTGTATTCAAACGTACATGAACATTCTCTGCAAACCCCAATTTACGAAGTCTAACTCGGCAAGTAGAGCAAGTCACTGGACCTGCAACAGCTCCTTTACCGTCCTTCACTCCCATTCAGACGTAAACGCGTCAAACCAGCGCTTACTGGCTTACTGTATAGGAGAAACATGTGGAGAAGAGTCGTCCAAAGAAGGTGCTAGCACTGCGCTGGACTGACCACTGCTCAGCACGGCAGGGGTTAAGTGGTTGAAACCCATGAGAAAGTCGGCTGAGGTTGGATAACCCTGACCCCACCGGCCACTATCATACCACGTCCACTACAGGCCGAGACAAGTGCAGACCTCCAGGAACACAGTTATTCATGATGTACTGTGCCTGCACGAGGAGCCCTGTACAAACTCCTGAAGTTTATACACGACGGCGTGGTGACCTTGGCGACGCCGTGGTGACCTTGGCGACGCCGTGTGCGTGGACGAGCGAGAGAACGATTGCTGAGAAAGAGAGAAAAATGACCTATGCGCGCCGAGGCAATCATTCAAAAAGAGCTTACCCTAATTACAATTTATCATTCTCTATCTCCTCGCTCCGTGTGCAGCTTAGCCCTTCTGTGTGCACTTTCACATGGACCACAATCCTGTGGCGGTGGTAGCATTGGAAGGCTCGGAGACTGAACATAAGCAGGCTGACATCGGGTCAACCGTATGATGCCTTGCTGACTCCAAGAGGTCACTGGCATGCTCTCTCCAACAACCCTCCCCCTCCCACCAGATCCGCTTCGGTCCGTTCTGTGCCCAATGAGTGGATTTTCATTAACAGCAACAGTTGTGCTTGTGGTCTGCCAAATGCTCCACCAGCCCTTGCTGATGGTCGGCGATTTGGTCGAAGCATAAGATTTGCCAATATCCTTTCTGTGCAGAAATGCTTATTCATGACACGTACTGCAGCCCGGAATGTCATTCACTGCAATCAGGACGCCATTATGGTCACTGATACTGCAATTGCACTGTAGGTACTGTGAGGAATAATGGAAATATGAAAAAAACTGAAAGGCTGCATGATTAACATAAATGTTTTGATTAATTTAATTGATAGTTGAGAAATAAAATACAATAACAATGTAAAGGGTGATCTTGGAATTATTATGCAGTGTTTCCCATACATAGACCAATGTGCAGCACAACAGAATCAACACCGAGTGCCACAAGTTGATTCTGCATTTTTTTTTTCCCCAACGCAACTTTGAAATATAAATATTGTTCCGTTTATTCATCTCCACATAGCACTCTTTCTCCCTGTCATTCACACACACACACACACACACACACACACACACACACACACACACACACACACACACACACACACACACACACACACACACACCTTTTAAAAGGTTTAGGCCATGCTCTTGATAAGCTTAATCATAGCCTTATTGGCTTACGAAAACTGACATCCCTGAGTCAGATGCATTTAAAACAAAGTATTACAATGTTGATTCATAGCAGTTTAACGTGAGGAACCTGCATTATTGCATTAGCCTATTTTATCCCGCTTTAGCATTCATGCAAAAGTTTATAATAATAGCTTAGCTTTCACAATACAAAATGATTTACCACCAGCCTACATAAAATGTGGTCTGAGCAGTTACTCACAGGGATGCCTAATTGATGCTATCTCCCACGCATAAAATCTGAATATTTTAAGAAAAGTCTTTATTAGCGGACACACATTCTGCAAATTGAAACCTTTGTTCACTAGGTCAACAAATAGCCTAGGCTTAACATAGGCTACATAATCTAAATAAAACGGTGACCTACATCAGATAGCCAGTCATCTGGTCTAAGAAAAAAGAAAGAAAGTTGTCTCTACGTTGGCACCTGGAAAGCTTGTGCTTCATCTTTGCACAAGCTTTTTAAAATGATATAGCCTACTCCATAAATTACAAAAGTGTATTCGGCATCTTTATTTTAACCGACCTGAACCCAATATCATTAAAATATTTTTTGGTGACAAACACTGCTCAATTTGGATCAACTCGCGTATCACTGATACATGCACATAGACTGGGTACCCCCAGCCCGTTCTGCCGGCGATTTGAATTCGCTCTGAAGCAGGGTCTGGAGAGGAGCAACACATTTCTTTCTGCTTCCGATGCGCTTTTACTGGAGCCAATCACCAAGCTGGCTTTTCCACCTGGCGCACTATTGGCTGGTTTAACACTATGACGGCAGGGAAGCGATCGTTGGTCTGATTGGTTGGAGGACTATACTAATAGGCTGATAGGCCTACTGATGCTGTTTCACTATTTTAGTTAGATTCCTTGTTGTACCTTTAGTAGTTTCTTATATGTAATTATAGTATTTAATATATATTTTTATACATATTTATTTAATGTTATATTTATTTTGTTACATTATACTACTTATTTTGTTTGACGAACAAAGTTAAATATAAGAACAGGTTGATATTGGTTGAGGTAGGTCTTGAGTTCAGTATTTTAAATAAAAACCTCCAGCTTTAGTTGTTTTTTGCAATTCATTCCTTGAATGTCACAGAATCTTCAGATTGCCACTAAAATAGGCAACAATTCAGGTAAAAACTAAACTTTAACATACATTTTGGTGGGTAATTCTCAACATGAAACTTAAAAGACAGGTCTTCCTCCAACATAAAGTCCAGGTATTTGTATGAGCAAACTAATTATACTGGCCTGCCCTGTAATTTATGGAGTTGGGGCAAGGAATAAAACCAGGCAGGGTTCTGGTAAAAATGTTTTTAGTTGTCTTCTCTTAAAGAACTTACTAAAAAGAATTAAGATTGAGCTGAATCATTTCAAATGCTTCTTGTAGCTTTAAAATTGTCTCAGCCGCTGACAATTGATAAGCATTCAGGTGTATATTTAACATGGCAGCTTCAGAAAGTGTGTGTTTAAACACTGCCCGCTGCACACACTCTGCATACACCCAGATGAACACTCGATACCCCCATCGGCGCCAGGGGGGCACAACGCATTGCTACCTGGTCTGTGGGAAACACAATATATTGTGTATATATTGTATTTAATTATTTAACGATTTATGCTAATGGTGCGGGCATTAGCTCAGGAGGTAGAGCGGGTTGGCTAACCGCAAGGTTGCCGGTTCGATCCCCGGCTCCTCTTAGCTGAGTGTCATGGTGTCCCTGAGCAAGACGCCACACCCTAATTGCTCCTGGCGAGCTGGCTGTCGCCCTGCGTGGTTGACGCCACCGTCGGTGTGTGAATGTGTGCATGAATGGGTGAATGTCAGTCAACACTGTAAAGCGCTTTGGATAAACGCGCTATATAAATGAGGACCATTTACCATTTACCCTGTTTTATGGAGCGGATTTAGGAATGAATAAGAAATGCCTTTAATGAAAAGTATGCATGGCATGAATAACGTGTCGACACATTGAGCGTGCATCACACAGACATTCACATCAGAGTGCTGTTCCACTGGGATTTAAACAGAGCAGTGTGTGGTTTTCCTCTACACCATTTTCGATCAGGTCCAAAGACATCCATTTGGATGACGTGTGCAATAGGGAAAAATAAACAGACTTATTGGCAGCCAAAGCTGGGATTTCTAAAGGGAAAGCCACTTAATGGCCAGCTCCAAACTGTTTGGCAGGAGCAAATAACGTAAGAGAAAGAAACCGGGGCTTTTATTAGAATCTAGGGACGATCAATCGTTAATTGGGATTCAAAAACGACACAAATAACAAGATTAAGGTATAGGGGGAGATCAGGCAATGAGACAGAAGGAACCACAATTAGCAGCCGTTAATTGCTCTCATTAGAGGCGGTGGCACAGATTTAGAGGATTCCAGAATGGACCGTGTAACCCACAGCGTTTAAAGAGGGGTGTTTCCAGTGCGATAAAGCAAAGCTAGCAAACGAGAGGCAGCCTCCAGTCCCGACAGTGCGGATGCTGATAAAGCAATAAACCAAAACTTTAAAAGAAATTCTGCGACATTACAGGGATAAAGACAGTAAACGGAAATAATGGCCGAGAACAAAAGAGAAGGGAAATGGATTGGGCCAAACAGATGGTAAAAATGGAGGAGAAAAAAAACAAACTGAAACTAAACGTCAGGCAGCCCTTCCCTTTCACTCCTCCAGAGTGGGCCCAGAGAGAGTTTCCATATTTCTAAACCCTGCACACATGTAATGCCGGAAGTGATGTTCCCTTTCACATCAAATCTGATTTGCTACCTGCCTGAAGAACCGTCTGACGGCTTCCTCTAGTCTCCATCAATCCTGCGGTCCTTCTGCTAATCGGCTTATTATTGACCAGACACCTATGCACTCAGGACAGGGGGGAACAAAGTGGCAATTTTTCGTACAAGAAACACTTATGGCGCGTTTCCACCGGCGGGAGTGCTTAGGCCCGGCACGCCTTGGCCCAGCAGTGAAGGTGCGGTTTGGGCCAGCTCAGTTACGGCTCGCGTTTCCACCGCCGTCAGTGCCCTTATGGTAGGGCGGGGTTTAAGCCAGATGGCGATCCAAGGAAAAAGAAGAACGCGACACAATAAACAAAGAGCAACAATGTAGGACGTCCAAGAAGGACGGCAAACTTTTGCGCAACATTTTCTTCAAGTTTTCGCCGTTGTCCATAAATACCTTGCGGGTACTGTGTTTGTTTGTTATTATCCCCCTGTCGCACGGAAGTGACGATTCTGTTGACCAATCAATGGACGGCGTGTGTAGCTTGAACTTGTTGGCACCCTTTCAGACGTCTTGGTACCCCAACGGAGGAGTACTGAGAGATCAGTACGGCTAATCACGGCTAAGTGCGGACCCCGCCCACTTTTGGCGGTGGAAACGCAAACCGTGCCGCACCTATTCATACCGAGCCGAAACCGCACCCGCCAGTGGAAACACGCCATTAGCAAGACGTATAGAGAGCGAGGCCAGCCTAACGCAAAAAATACCAGTGGCGAGAAAAACAACAAGGAAGAAAAATGTAAGTACAGAGCGGAGAAGCTATTTTCTTGCACTTGATAAAGTGTCCTTGAGCATTTGTTTTCCCCTATGGTTGTGTATCTGTCTCCCATTTACAGATTATTGATGCACATATATTCTTTAGCAATAAGGGACGAAGCACAAAGCATATAAAAGTGTCGAGCACATTAATGCATTTTGCATTTTTGCTGTCCGTGTGATGAATTACGTGCGGTGTACGAGGACCTGCGCAGTTGGACGGCATCGCAGACAAATGTCTACGTGCTCTTTCAAAAGGTTTCACGCGGTGAGGCAGGTATACATGCTGGGGTGACAGCCAACACAACCCCAGCCAGTTTCCCACTGAATCTCTTGATACGGGCAGAGGCAGCTGATAAGATCCTGGCTCTCTTAGTGATTACCATGGAGCACGGGCAGGTTGATGTTCAAACAGAGGAGTGTGGACCGGAGAAGATGAGCTGCAAACTGCTGCGACTCACCTGTACCGATAAACCCCACTCCACTGCGTCACTGTCAGTCAATGTCCTTCAAGTCCCTTTTTTTATTTTTTGCCTAGTACTCATAACACTCAAAGACCCCATAGCACATAGCACACTTTTTACAGAGCAAGTACAAGTACTTACATCTGGGGACTTGCCGATCCCAACTACCTAACTGAGTACTTAATAATACTGTACTATAAATGGTTCAAATGATGTTAATTGCGTGTTCCTTGTGTATAAAAATGTTACGATGTAACATTTTCATAATATGACGATATAATGTTACATGTTATGTTACGAGGGATGTTACGATGTTATGATCACACGGGTGTTACGTACGATAACAGGCGTGTATCAGCACACCTGTTCTTTGGCCTTCCCCCACCAGCCTTGTCCACTGAGGAAAGGTGCATCCCTGCATACAGCCTGGCCTCATATGCAAGGTGTTCTCTGCAGATAAAACGTAGACACACAATGTACACACCCAGCCAACTGTGTGCAAGGCTGTGACCTTACCTCTCGATGATGTCCGCGATGACACAGGCAAACATCTGTAGACCCTCTGGAAGCTGCAGAGCCACTGGGAAGGAACGGGAGGGGGGAGAAGGGGAGATGGAGAGAAAGAGAGAGAGAGATGAAAAGGTTACACAACTGTGCTCAAGGGAAAGGAACACGCTGTAATGCATGATATCTGCACTTTCACCCATTAGCTGGGAAGACAGCAGGAGTAATATTTCAGAAAACTATCCCTTCCCATTGACCACAGTAAAATATCTCTTTACTGGGCGATTGGGCACTTTGATGAACAATTTAGCTTTGCCCAGTTTTTTATTTTCACACATTAGCAGCTCATTTGTGCCACCATTGTGTTTTCGCTGCCAGCGGCTTTGTGACTCACTTTTTTTTTTTCCAGGTACACAATCAGTCATAAACCGAATCCAAGAAGTTCCAAGCCTTAAAGTCTGTCAAACTGTTGACAAAGTGTTTGGCATGAGGTGACAGCGTTGCTCCCTCAGGAAGCACCTGATCAGAGTAAGATGGACTCGGAGTGATTTAGCTTAGTGGCGAGGAAAGAGGGGGCTTTTAGAAGAAGCCCATTAACATGTGTTACCAACAGGAGGAGCTAATAGACAATCAATACACGCGTTCACTAGCTCCCACCTTCCACCCACACACACACACAGATGACAGCTGGAACTCCTACTCTCAACACTCGGATCGGGATCATGCATTTGATAGTCATTCCCTGGTCAGCTAATCCATGATTTATCATACATTCTCAACATCAAATAAACATGTCCGCTACCATCCATCACTGCCATACTCAGATATAGATGATGATGTTGAGATCAGCAGAAGAATGACAGCAGGGAAGGAGTCTAAGGGAAAGCAGGATGTGGAACACTAGAACATTTTTTTTTCGAAATAGCGTGTATTAGTTAGTAGCAATGCAAATGGTAAATAATGCAAAATATACAACTTTTCAAAAGACGTGCTCCCTGCAGATTTAGAGAATGCATTCAACATCCAAATTCCATTTGATTTTAAATAGATATCAAATGAAGATATGGTAAGCGATTGCCGCATCCTTCATTCGAAGAAAAAAAACGCGAGGGGCATTTTCTCTTCTTTCCCTCCACATCAAACCATTGGATGATCACCACTCCATTGAGTATCCGGTGCTGTTGTCTTGGAAACAGATGGATGTCCTTACGCTGGCACAGCTATAGGCCCGTATTGTGCTCTTCGTTCTAATGAAAGGTACTCAGTGAACAAGTATAATAAAAACACTTGTTTTCACAGACACTAAATGGGATTATATAACGTTACAGGAGGCGGAGGGTGCACTGAGAAGCCATTGTCCTGCTCCGTTCCCGCTGCAACGGGCTCGCATGAGCAAGGTCATGGTGAGGGGGGATTTGCAGCACAATGCAGCACATGGAACTGATCCTCATGTCTGGCGTCAGCGGGCTTTGTTTCAATCAACAAACGACGACACTCTCCGACCAACAAGCACTGGCTCACTCTCCGTCGCTACAACATGGATCAATGCTTCTGCACACACACACACACACACACACACACACACACACACACACACACACACACACACACACACACACACACACACACACACACACACACACACACACACACACACACACACACACACACACACACACACACACACACACACGACAAAATATACGGTGTCGCCCACATAGCTTTGCTTGGAAAACAATTCCACGGTTGTGACGGCGGGCAGAGTTAGCAATGAATGAGCGGCGGGGATAACGCTAAAGGCTACAGTGCGAGGGGAGAGACGGAGGTGGGACGGAGTGATGGCTGGTGAGATGGAGTGATGAATGGAGGAGGAGGAGGAGAGTGAGAACACATCGCACGGATGAAAGGTTAAGGGATCGCCGAGTGCCTGTGCAGACAGACAGAGACAGGTCATTACTTGGCAAAAGGGCAAGTTTATTATCAGGGAAAAGTTCTCGAGTACACTGCCGCTGCTGTGGCTGACAAGAGGCAAATAGCTTTCTCCATCTGCTCCCTGAAGGCGAGCCAAATGCAGGTTTGGTGCGGTATTAGTTGCCTGCGCGTGTGTGGATGTTTTCGTCTGTGTGTGTGTGTGTGTGTGTGTGTGTGTGTGTGTGTGTGTGTGTGTGTGTGTGTGTGTGTGTTTCATCTGTGTGTGTGTGTGTGTTTCATCTGTGTGTGTGTGTGTGTGTGTGTTTTCGTGTGTGTGTGTTTTCGTGTGTGTGTGTGTGTTTTCATCTGTGTGTGTTTTCATCTGTGTGTGTTTTCATCTGTGTGTGTGTGTGTGTGTGTGTGTTTCTGTGTGTGTGTGTGTGTGTGTGTGTGTGTGTGTGTGTGTGTGTGTGTGTGTGTGTGTGTGTGTGTGTGTGTGTGTGTGTGTGTGTGTGTGTGTGCATGTGTTTTCATCTTTGTGTGTGTGTTTTCGTGTGTGTGTGTGTGTGTGTGTGTCAAACAAATTAAGAGCAATATCAAAGATTTAAAAAAATAAGTTAAACAAGGAATTTAATTAGACCATTACTTGACGGCAGTGTCAAAAACTTTTTTCTAAAAACAAACCAAATTATCTTTTCTTTTCTTTTTTCGCTTTGGCCTTTAAGACAGTCATTTATTTTTAACCGTGTGAATAAAAAAGTGCATATAGCATGCGATGCAGCGCATGTGTTCACACACAATCACAGAGTCCTTGAGTACACCCCCAATCACATAAAGTCCTTCTCCACAATCACACAAGGTCCTCCCCACAATGACATCAAGTCCTTGAATACGCCCACCGATTGAATAAACCACATTTGACTCATGTCAAATACGGCAAATGTAAATCACAAAAAATAAGTAAAGTGAAGAAGAAATAAAAAAATCCTCTTAATAAAAAGGTAAGTAATCCCCTTTCCCTCATATCAAGGAGACATCTATGAAAAATAATGTATAATCTTTTGAACGTGCAGCAGTGGGAAGACCTTGGAGGACAACAAATTCTTGGGCCAGGGTCTTTCAATTTATTTCTTGGGAACCACTTTTAGTTTCAAGGTTCCCTGGGACTCGGTATGTTGTTTGGCTTCTTATATTACCAGACTTTAATTCTGTTATGTTCACTCTTCGTTTTTCCCTAATACGATTCATCGTCATTTCATAAGCAAGAATGAATAAAATGCAGTCATAATTATTGGATGTGAGACTATTCGGTTGAAAAAGGAAGGTCAAAAAAGACTCATTATTATTTCAAACATGATTATTGCTAATTGAAGGGTTGCCTCTCCCAGTTTCGTGATCATTGAACTTCAATCAACTAAATTCAATTAAGCATTCATCCGTTTTACATGACGGTGGGAGTGTGTCATGAAGGCTGGCTTAAGGAGCCTCACCGGGCCCAGTCTGACTGGACTCTGGGGCTGGGTGAGGCTGCACACCCATTACACCACAGACCTGCGTCCCTGGCCTGGAGGAACCCAAAATAAGGTTGGTTGCTACAATGAGGAATGTTAAATGCAACATAAAGACCATGATAATGGATCTCATTCTCGTAATCTCCTTTTAAATGTGTAACTGTGTGTTCACACCAAACACGACGGCGCGACACGTTTCAATACAAAGTCAACGTAGAGTCAGGCGAAATTTGTCGCGGCACAAACCTGCGACAAGATTTGATTGACGGCGCGACATTTTTCCCTGTCACGGACGAGCACGTTCACGAGGATTTGCAGCGCAACAAGTTTTGCTGAAATTGAAATATTTTAACTTTGCCGTGGCATTCGCGTGAGACAGCCAATCAGCATTCACTCCCTGTGGGTAATGTGGGTGAAGTAACGTAAAACAGCCAATCAGCGTTCAACCGGCTGGGCCAACCGTTCCCTGCACTCCGCAGTGAACCGCAGCTTGGAGGAGAAAGTGATTGTTGCCGTTTGCGACTCCCGGAGCTCTATATATAAAATTATGATATTATATATATATATAATATATAAATATCTATATAATATAATATATACTATATATAATATCAGAGCACAAAGCGGTGTGCGCCTCCAGATGATATTATCAACCCATAAACGACAGGCATTCCGACGTCTCTCCCTCTTCCACAACAGGTAAAGACACACAATAGTGGTTATCTCGGCCATGGTTGATGAGAATGAATTGGCATAAAGAATATAAATAAATATGTTGTGCGACAAAATTCGCTGCGCAACAAAGTTCGCCTGACATAACTGCACAGCGACAGATTATGATTTGTCGCGCAGAAAAACTTCTGCGACAGCGCGACCAGGCGAAAAATGTGTCTTTTGGTGTGAACGCACAGTTAGGGTTATGTGTGCTTATGAAGGCTTGTAAGCTTTAGCCCTTTTAGGTCCCTTAACATTATACTTGCACTAGCACTTGTTTTATATCACAAATTAAAGGGGAGAATCAAATGTCCCGATGGTGCTCGGTGCTATCTTCCCTACCCTCTGCACTTCATTAACTCCAACCCCCAGTGAATGGCCCCCAGTCATTGCAACAGTACCAAACTGATAAGAGCAAAAATGCTTTTCACAATAACAAGAAAACTAGCTCCAAAAAAACTGGCAGGGCATTGAAACTGCCAGTGCAAGCTATTCAACTCACACAGGGACCGAGCACGCTAAGAATGTATGCTCTCACCAAAGGAATAATTCTAAACAATGACAGGACATCCTACTGACTACAGAATCCTCTACCCCGATTCTCTGATTCCAGTATAATAAACACACAAGGCTTATGGAGACCCAGCTGGAACAAAGCAGAGTGTGTGTAGACAGTGACTCAGCAGATATTTGCTCTTGAGGAGGGAGAGATGGAGGGGAGGGCGAGAGAGAGAGAGGGAGATAAAGTGAGTAAAGTACGCAGAGGGAATTAATTAATGACTGAAGGAATAAACACTATCTTCTCAAGCTAAGATGGCTACATTGTTTCTTATGCTTAGTGTTTGAAGGGTTAGTAATGTGATGTTCCTCGTGTTAGCAACTAAAATGTTGTGGCTCACCCTAGGTCTCCTTGTTTGGAATACCCATGGATTAAAAGAGGAACCGTAACGCTCTGTTATTCTCTAATGTGGGAGAGTGTTTCGGCTGTTGCAGCAAAAACTACATTCAGATAACATTGGAAAAAGTGGGGTTCATCAGGCACACTAGCATTAGACATTAAATATATTTAAATGATGATTAGGGCATTTAGCAGACACTGTTATCCAAAGCGTCTTACAATAAGTGCATTTGTCAGAAGGAGATAAGATGCTACACAACTAAGATTTGGAAATATTCAGAATATGGAAAATGCTTCGATGCAATACCCAATTCATATTTATACTTAATGGGGTGTCGACTAAGCTCACCTCTCTTGGAGTTCGCTTGTCTGACACGCCATACTGTCTTGTGGATTTCAAAGTTGTAGTTTGCAGGTAGAGCTCGGATCGCCTCGTTTATCTCCGGATCCTGCAGGATGTCATCGGGGATTTGATTGATCACCCGCCGTGGCCCACGCGCTAAGGAGGGGAGGGGAGGGGAGAAATCAGCAGTCGAATGGAAGTGACACATGTCAATCATGTGAAGAACCGTCATGATTGACATGTCACCGTCGATACAACACAGTATCATGTCTACAAGGGATTCCTGTTTTCATTGTTTTGGTTTCTAGAGTTTATAGGTAATACACAACGTGTGTTATCAGCAAGCTGTGAATAAAAATGACTAAAGTGACAGGTAGCTTTAGTCAATATAAAACAGCCGAGCAGACAACGTCGTAAACCACGCGTTTCGAACAATATATGTCAACAGTGTTGGTGTACATTACAGATAAACATCTTATGTCTGCTTATTGTTGTCCTTTCCTCCCGCTGCTCTCCCTTACTTAACAAGTGCGTGGAAACGCCGGCTAGCAACAACAGCAGTCTGCTATGAGCATTAGCTCTGACAACACACATTTCGACGCTCGTTTTACTGCCACTTTACTTACCACTGTATATGTATAATTTATATAATACTTCTTATATTGTTATAATTACCTATATTCTTCTTGACAGGAACAACCTGCGTGTCTTTCGCGGGGTCTGCCATGTTTTTCTCGCACACGTGAGAACTGAAAAGGCAAAGGCAGTCGAACCCAGAGCGGAGCGGAGAAGCAATCGAGCGTCGATGGCATCGAGCGCAACGGCGCTGTTGATAGTTCAGGACGGGATGGGATACAATACACGTCTCCTCCCCGACAGCCATATAAACGACACAAATAACCGCAAATATATAATAATAATATGATTTAACAACACTGGAAAAAAACACAGTGTTGTTCTGTCTGATAGGAAGCGTCACACGAAAAACATGAAATAAAGGTGAATGAGCGATCTCTGTCGCTCAACCCCATTTCCCTTTTTTATATAATCTCTCATAATTTGCATTTTTGCAATCGCAACGCTGAAACAATTCCCTGATTAGGTACAGGTAGCACCCGCGTTATGCGAGGTACGTTCAACGATTGAGTTTTTTTTGGTGCGGTTTTGTTAGAGAGTGTTTCCGCAAAGAAAAACAGCAAAGCTCAAGTGGAGGAGAGGCAGCACATCCTCCTCCATCCTCCGAGTCTCCGGTGAACGGAGAGACAGGGAGGGATGCAGACAGATGGACCAGGCGCCTGCCCGGTGAACAGGCGCTTATTCGGCACACTTTTCCTCCTGTGTTAAACCCCCACATGAGCATCCACTGACACACGGACCCGTATGAAGAAGATCCGAGAGACCTTTTTTGAGATAAGATCATCATCATCAGAGACATGTAACAATGACAAGCGGAGGGAACTGCTGAGGAAAAGGGATTCCAGGGCAGCGGAGAAGCGAGTCAAAGTCTGCGGTGTTATAAAGAGGATTTGAGGATTTATAATCCAACATCAGACGCGCGGATGTAAATCCAAATAACTTATGTTAATTGGAGATTTCAACGAAGGCGATACGATTTGTCGCTTCATCCACTGCCGTGGTCCTCCGCTCCACTGGAAGACGTCTACATCGGCTCCTCTGGAAATTAAAAGATCTGTATTTTTGGGAGACGGCTCATTTTTATGGAGACTTTCCATTTGAACTGATTGGATCTCATTCGCCTCTAATTAGTAAGTGATGGCTATCACTGGAGACTCGACAGCCATGCTCGACACATAGTGTGGAGTTGTTTTGGGGGTGATTTCAATGCACATTTAAGAAATGCGCACTGACAGCTTTGGACTCGACTGACGTCTCGCAGACTTTGTGGAAAAGAAGACCTGTCGTTGCTGTATGGTGAGCTCCGTTTTGGTTCCGTATACCGGATAGGATCGCCTGTCCAAGCCCGAGAGAGGAGTCCACCACACTGACATTCCCCACCAAGACGACACCAGACAGCTTCTAATCCATTTCAACTTCCCAACTGAAGTTTGGGCCTGGAATATATCAATAGATGATTTTCGGAGGACCAGAGACCAGATACATCTAGTGCTACAAAATGTTCAAAAGGGGTAAGTGAACAAACTTTTATGCACGAATCCACCACATCCTTTTAATAGGCCTACAGCTGTATTGTGTGGAGATGTGTTTTTCTTTGCACATGAGACGTGTTTCAAAACGCTGCCCAGTGTTTCTGCAGACAATGCGCCATTCGAAGCGCATTTCCCCTCAACACTCACGAGGTTGTGGAAAATGAAATATTAATCTATGTAACCGCGGCCGATTGATAATAACACACCATGCCGCACTGCAGCTTATGAGTTGTATCAGGGTCATACGGCTGGCTAAAACCATCCAAAAAAAAAAAACATCAACACACCCGTGGTGTGAACCGAATAAAACTCGAATGTCTTGAAGTGCTCCTCGTCCAATGGGTCTACAAGGATGAGACGCATCATGGATGTGCTTTGGTTTGCTTTGGTTTGGCCGAACCTATGAGCCTAAAATTTGCCCGGGGAATAGGCCTACATGTTGTTTACCATGTGAGGAGAGGGATCAGACAGATCAAACCACACATCACAGCAACTATCCCCAACAGCCACTCCACCTACCCTGCCCTAACACTCACACACGGACGCGCGCGTGCACACACGCGCACACGAACACACACACACACACACACACACACACGCACACACACGCACGCATACGCAGACACGCACACACGCACAGTTGCATGGTAATTTGTTATCACACAACCGCGTGCTGGTTAACATAATTGAATATCTATACTGTCTGCCAGTAAACATCACATATGATTGTATACCTGTATGCTTATTCTGCGCACCTGGGAAGCGGAGGAGAAGAAACATGCAGGAGGACTCCAGCAGTAATTTAATTATATTGATTATGGTTCAAATGGGATTGGACACGGAACTGCAATTAGCATGCAGAGGAATATTTGCTTTGAAGGCGTCCTCTGAAACGGCAGCACGGTCTGGTGCAGGGAGTGACTGGCCTCTCTCTGGGTATGATTGGAAAAGGAATAATGAGTCACTGTATATATTCCAACATATTCGGGTGTTCGCTCGACTGTCACTCAAGTGTTGTGTGCGCTGCTGCTAATGGGGGCGCTGGTCAAGGTTTCTGTGCTGATGGGTAATGCTGCTGATCGTTCCCCGCCGCGTTTGAACACGTTTTCCATTGACGGGCAGAACCGAGTGAAACGCGGTGTCCGGGTATGGATACAGAGAGGGATGATGAGGGAGGAAAAGGAAGGACTGTGCAGGTTTCAAAGCGTGTCCTATATAGGGCCTGGTTCTGGTTTCAAGCTGCTGTTTATAAATTCTGACTCAGCTATCCTGGCGTATTGCAAATTGCTGGAAAGGAAAGAAGGCGTTTGAAGGCATTTGAAGTCGAAGCATTGTACTGTATCTCTCTCCGTTTTAACCATCGTTTCTCTCACAAGCGTGATCTTGTCTTTGAGCCTTTAAAGTGGTTATCGCAGAAATGTGTCACCTTCAAACAGGGAGCAGGAGTTCAGAACTAAGTAACTTTAATTGTGTTACTTGTGTTATCACGACTTTAATTCACTGGTAATTATAAATTCACTCCATTTGGCACTTCTCATCCCCACCGTTTCCAGGAGACACGAGGGGGGCCCTGTCAGCTGTCATTGGTGCATCCGAGGCAGGCCGGGCATAGTCCTGTTCTCACAGGGCTAAGTATACCGCTCCAGATACGCATTAGACATTGGCGCATATTCAATTGCTTTAACAGCAGATGGCCTATCGTCGTTTCCCCCATATCGTTGTTTGAACAGGAAGTGTAATCGCAGAACATTTTGGTAATTCAGTCCATGGCTTACCCCTGGTCTCTGTGGCGTGTGTGTGTGTGTGTGTGTGTGTGTGTGTGTGTGCGCGCGCGCGCGCGCGCCCGTGCGTGCGTGTGTGTGCATGGTGTGCATGAGCAAGTTGTGAACGAGTGGTTAAAGCTGCTGCGTGTTTCTGTTTGACTGTGTACACACACATTTATGCTTCCATGTACATCCGTATAATTGTGTCTGCAAGCATTTCTGCATCTCCCTCTGTTCCTCTCTCTCACTCAAACAGCAATCAGCCATGAAGCATCACCAGAGTGATGTTTAACAGGAGCCGGATGAGGAGAAAGAGTTGACAAGATGTCCGCTGATTTCTACAAATGTGTCTGTGATCCGGTGTAATTGCTGGAATGTGTCACTCAGGCTTATTCAGTGTTTGAATGCATTCCTGCAAATATTTGTTTACCATTTTGTATGTATAAAAAAACAATCATCTCCCCACAAATACATAAGTAATTAGTATACACACACACACACACACACACACACACACACACACACGCACAGGCAACACAAACAGACCAAATCTTCCTTTTACAGTTTCAGAATTGTATAAAGGCAACGCTTTATTTGCCTGCCACTAACATCACAATTTCACCCTGGTTTTCTCCACATGGCCGGCTGCTAAGTGAGGGTTTATGGTCCACACTGAGTTAGTCTTCCTGGTTCACACACAGCGCCTGCGGAGGCAGTGTGATGTATAGGGCCCTGGGGGACGGGGGGGAGGACTTACCGGTAATGATCCCAGTGGAAAATAACACATACATGGCCGGACAACACCTGTGGCCTCTGCTCCCAGGCCTGCTAGCCCTGTACACTTGTTTATATTCTGTGCTCCCAGGCTAGCTAGGCATGTTCACTTCCTTAGGTTATCGGCCCCCAGGTTTGCTAGATATGTTCACTTGTTGAGGTTCTCTGCTTTAGGGCTTGCTGGCCATACTGGTTTAGGCTCTCTGCTCTAAGGCTTGCTGGCCATACTGGTTTATGCTCTCTGCTTTAGGGCTTGCTGGCTATACTGGTTTAGTTTCTCTGCTCTAAGGCTTGCTAGTCATGTACACTTGTTGTATTTTTTTTAATTCTTAATTCTAATTCTAATCAGTAAGTGATGGCTATCAAACACATTCACACACACATACACACACACACTTAGCACACACACTTAGCACATGCACACACACACTTAGCACACGCACACAAGAACACATACACAAAGACACACAGGGGAACTGAAAGCCGCTGTCACTCTGCTTCCCACTTTCCGTGAAGGACCACTAATCAAATACAGGGCCCTCTCGCTCTCACTCTCTCTCTACCCCTCTCTCACTCTCTTGCTCTCTCTCATTCTCTCTCTTGCTTTTTCACTCCTGTCAGGGAGGTGTTTTCACTTTTGAGTGCCTGTGATTCCCGGGCATCAAGTGCAATGTTGATCAGTAAAACAGAGGTGAAAGTCGCCAGGAAATTTGCATCTGTCATGGCCACTGAAGATCTCGCCGGCTTGGCAGCAGGCTGTTCCCGCGTGGAGGTAGACAGCCCTTGGGCAAACCCAGTGTGAGTGTCATGAGTTGATACTACTACCACATGTTCGGCGGTGCTAATTCGCCACACAATACTGTGCTGTATAAACCGTTCCAGTCACGACTGGAATGTGTGGATGTGTGTGTGTGTGTGTGTGTGTGTGTGTGTGTGTATAACTTGAGAGTTTTATTTAAACAGATTTGGCTGCTCACATTATCTTGTCTAAGCCCCGCCATGTGCGTCACAATTCATCATCTGGCGCGGGCACTCTCGCGGCGTTTGGGAAGACGGAGTGTCACGCTGCGCCCGGCTGAGGACGGCAGAGGAGGAGGAGGAGGAGTAGGGGAGGATGAAGGTGAAGTGAATAGGATAATAGGGTGTCTAGAGAGAGAGAGGGAGAGAGGGGGGGAGAGAGAGAGAGAGAGAGAGAGAGAGGAAAAAGTTTACTTAAAAAAAAAAAAAAATCCTTAATCTCTTTGACGGAGGACCTCATTTCCTCTCGTGCCGTCTCGTGAGGGTTTGAAAATGTAAATGTCTTTGAGATATTTGAGCTTTTCACTCGCACGGCGTTGGAGAACCGGATAATGGCGGCGGTGGCGTTGTCAGGACGGCGGTGAGAACCTATGTACGGCGGTCCACGAGCGTCATCCTGTACCCATGATTGTATCGGCTTCGAAGCTTGCTGTATATCGTCGAAGCAATCAAAAACCCTATAAGGACACTGATTGGTCTATTTGTAATCTACAGACCTGGCCAATAAAACGGAGCGTCGAGGGTAATTGAGTGAACATGATCATTTATTGGATTGCTGAGTCACATTTATTACGCGGCTATGCCGCACACCTCCGGCGTCGGGTTTGCATGCCAAGCAGGTCATTTAGAGGAAAGTGATTGTCCAAATCCAAGAGCCATTTATTTAGTGGCTGATACTCTAGAAAGAATAACCATGGGAGCCCGTGGCTGCTGCCTTTGTAGCTCAAAACTCGACAGAAGACGGAAATAATTAACAAGTGTGTGTACTTGCCTGTGTGTGTGTGTGTGTGTGTGTGTGTCTGTGTGCCTGTGTTTCTTGTGGCTGTGTTAATGTGTGTGCATGTGTGCACATGTTTGTATGTGAGTGTGTGTGTGTGTGTGTGTGTGTGTGTGTGTGTGTGTGTGTGAGCATGTGTGTGTGTGTGTGTGTGTGTGTGTGTGTGTGTGTGTGTGTGTCTGTCTGTGTTTATTGAGGCTGTGTGTGTGTGCATGTGTGCACATGTTTGTATGTGCGTGTGTGTGTGTGTGTGTGTGTGTGTGAGTGTGCGTGTGCAGAAAGCAAACCCTGACTGGTGCACCCTGTGTGCTGTGTCACGTTCCTCTCCTCTCGCAGTGAACTGTTGTTTCTCTGGAAGCCATTTTGACACTTCCATGTCGACCATTTCACACTGAATTAGGGTGCGAGGGCTCTGACTCCTCTCAGTGGATGTTGTGCTCCTCTGTCGCCGAGGACTCTCCTATTAATGCGGACTGAAGAGGCGTCTTGAATGATTCAATCCAGACCACATCCTGACCGGGAACGGGAGCCAGAGAAGCAGAGATGCAAATAATATGCCTGCAAACACTCTCTTTCTCCATTTGCCCTTTAAAAGAGGAAAAAACATGTAGCACTCCCTGCTTCTCGTCCAAAATGAGATGCAAGGCATGGTCGTTAACGAATGATAATGAGTCGAAGGAGACCAACAACCCCAGCCCTGTTGGTTTTTCTAATATTAATAATTAATTCCTCATTAAGTGGCTAATTGGAGTTTAAAGGTCAAAGTCAACGAGGCTTCCATTGATCAGAGGAGACGGGATGGGTGTGTGTGTGTGTGTATGTGTGTGTGTGTGTGTGTGTGTGTGTGTGTGTGTGCGTGCGCGCGTGCGTGTGTGCGCACGTGCGCGTGCGGAATGGCGTGCAGGGAGACAGGAGACTGTTGACAGTAATCCCAGGTGCTCTCCTGTTACTCTGACAGCGCCCCCCCTTCCCCTCACCACCACCACCACCACCACCTCCTCCACCTCCTCCACCTCCTCCACCTCCTCCACCCCACTCTTCCAAGCCGTCCTCCCCAGGTGACAGTGCCTTTGTGTGCTGAAGACAGCAATTCAGCCACACCAGCACCTGGGCATTTGCCCTTTTGGCATTGGGAGTTAGCGATTCCTGAAGATAGGATGACGCTCTGTGGCCAGACAGCACGCGGGCCAGGGAGGGGCGGGCGGGGGGGGGGAAGAGTGGGGGGGAGTGAGGGGGGGGGCGGGGGGGCGGTGGATGAGCAGACCGAGCTTCTATCCGCCGACCCTGTTTTGATGTTGTTTGTTTGCTGGCTTGTATTTTGCAGATTAATATTCACATGTCCGAGTGCGTGACGGAACAGCGTCGCAGATGAACGCTGAAGCACGCGCCCGCTCGCGCTTGTGTGTGTGCGTGTGTGTGCGTGTGTGTGCGTGTGTGTGCGTGTTTGTGTGCGTGTGTGGGACATTAAGCCCGGACTGATTGTCATGGCGAGCGTTGACTCCTCTTGTTTATTAAGCCTCCGATGAATCTCAAACTCCATCCTTTGTCAAAGTCCCGATCTCATTTACTCCAAGCTGCCGGGAGTGAAAACAACAGTTCATTTAGTCTCTGGTGCGCCGCTCCGCAGCTTGTATGACGACCCAGTGAGAGAAAAGGCCGTGCTCCGGCTCTGGAGTGGAATTAAAAACAGTCGCTTGGGGATAAGGTGGTGGGGTGGGGTCACAGCCCTAACCATAGTCCTATTTGTGTTGCTATTGTCCCCCATGGACTCCTACACTCACACACGCACGCACACACTGACGGAGACAGACACACACGTACACCTGCAGACACGCATATACACCTGCAGACACACACACACATATATATACCTGCAAACCCACATGTACCTACTGCACACTCGCGCACACACTTGAAGAGATGAGCACACACGTACAACACAAACACACATACACCTTCACACACACATATATACCTGCACACTCACATATACACCCCCACCCCCAACCATACACAAACACAAACAGACACACACATATACCTGCCCACTCACATATACCCCCCTCTACACTCACATAAACACGCATACACCTGCACAAACGCATAAAAACATCTGCACTTCCACACCCACAGACACCTGCACCCACACACACACACACACACATATATATATATATACTGTATATATATATATATGTATCTATAGTCACACATACACATACATACGCCCACCAGCCCCACAATGCACCATAGCCTGTCCACCGCGTCCCGCTTCCTCCCTGACCTTAATGAGACCAGAGGCTGTGACAGGAACATCTGTGCAAAGCGGCTGTAGAAGTTGCCATGTCTGTGTTTGGGGAGATGTTTCTATGCCTGGCTCTATGCCTCTGGGACGAGGGGCCCGGGAAGAGGCTATAAAGAGGAACAGCGAGGGGCCGTGGCCACGGACACGCTAGGGCTGTAGTCAGCCAAAGGAAGTCTTGGTCGACAGAAATTCGACCTACTCTTCTTCTACCAATCCAACGGTCGATTGGAGGGGTGGGGGGGGGGGGCATCTGCACGGTATCTCTGGATTAAGTTAATTGGCCACAGTGCACTGAGTGCACTCTACTCTACAGCCTGGTAGCCCTACTGTCTGTAGCCTCAGTACTGTGTGGAGGTTGGGCATTGGGTCCACTCAGGGGCAGATCTACAGGGAGGCAAGGGGGGGCAGTTGCCCCCCCACTTTAGAGCCTTGCCCCCCCAGCTGCCCCACACACTTTTGTGTCCTTAAAAAAAATAATAATAATAACCTTTTACAAATAAACCGCCACTATGTCCTCAAGCCTCTCAAAGCGTTTAGACAAACAATAAATGAACCAAGGGTGTAAAATTGGAAAACGTCCATTAATTAGACAAAATTGAAACGCTCGCTCATGGTGTGTAGAATCGTTTTGCCCGGTCATTTTTGATTTTATTGAAGACAAGAGGGGCTTGATACAAAATGACAAAAAACAAACATTAGCCCCCCTGCCAAGAACTCTTGCCCCCCCTTTGCCACACCATGTCAAATGTTCTAGATCTGCCACTGGGTCCACTCCTGGTCCGAGTCCAGTCCAGTGGGTAAGACAGAGCTTCAATGTAAAGGTGGTTCACACACAAGACGAGCCATGGAGCGCCGCGTCGTCAGGCAGCTTGGCGTAGCTGAAAGGACGACACACATCGGTGGTTCCATTAGGTCTTCTAATGTGTATAATGTGTATAATGCCACAATCTAATGGGTTGGATTGAATGGAGCAGCAGTGCGTGCCAAGGTGCCAGTTCTGCTGTGTTCACACGCAAAGCCGATCAGGCATTAAACAAAGGTTGACGGAACATCCCATAGCAGACAACATGAAAATGATCATTTTATATATATATAATATATATATATATATATATATATATATACAGTATATATGCTGTTTTTGAATGATTTGCCTGCATATCTTTTTGTCAGGTCCGTTCAGTCAGTAAGTTAGGACTCGCGACTCATTAAATGCTCGGTGGTGCTGGGGTTATGAAATGTCCTTATAGTCCATTAAACCATACCATTACCAAAACCAGAAAATTATGTTTTCATTTGTAATCAATGTTATTCCTAACATAATAGTCTACTACTCAAAGATGTACAGCGGCCTGTACATGTCCCTCCCGCACACTAAAAGTATGGATATGGACACGCTTTTCTCTTTTTGTTTTCTTTTCTCCATACGTATATCGACGAGGTGTCTGCTCCAGTACTCGTCCACCTGTTGTTCGTGTAACCCTGTGCTGTTTTCCTTCCTGGTGGTGGGGTTGGGGGCGGTGCTGGTGGTGGTGGGGGTTGGGGGTGGCGTGGTGGTGGTGGGGTTGGGGGGCGGTGCTGGTGGTGGTGGGGTTGAAGGAGGCGTGGTGGTGGTGGGGTTTGAGGGCGGTTCTGGTGGTGGTGGGGTTGAGGGTGGCGTGGTGGTGGTGGGGTTGAAGGCGGCGTGGTGGTGGGTGGGGTTGGGGGTGGCGTGGTGGTGGTGGGGGTTTGAAGGCGGCGTGGTGGTGGGTGGGGTTGGGGGGTGGCGTGGGTGGTGGTGGGGTTGAAGGCGGCGTGGTGGTGGTGGGGTTGAGGGTGGCGTGGTGGGTGGTGGGGGTTGAGGGTGGGCGTGGTGGTAGTGGGGTTGGGGGCGGTGCTGGTGGTGGTGGTGGTGGGGTTGAGGGTGGCGTGGTGGTGGTGGGGTTGAGGGCGGCGTGGTGGTGGGTGGGGTTGGGGGCGGCGTGGTGGTGGTGGGGTTGAAGGCGGCGTGGGTGGTGGTGGGGTTGGGGGCGGTGCTGGTGGGTGGTGGTGGTGGGGTTGGGGGCGGCGTGGTGGTGGTGGGGTTGGGGGCGGTGCTGGTGGTGGTTGGGGTTGAGGGTGGCGTGGTGGTGGTGGGGTTGGGGGCGGTGCTGGTGGTGGTGGGGTTGAGGGTGGGCGTGGTGGTGGTGGGGTTGGGGGCGGTGCTGGTGGTGGTGGGGTTGAGGGTGGCGTGGTGGTGGTGGGGGTTGGGGGCGGTGCTGGTGGTGGTGGTGGTGGGGTTGAAGGAGGCGTGGTGGTGGTGGGGTTGAAGGAGGCGTGGTGGTGGTGGGGTTGGGGGTGGCGTGGTGGTGGTGGGGTTGAAGGCGGCGTGGTGGTGGTGGGGTTGAGGGTGGCGTGGTGGTGGTGGGGTTGAAGGCGGCGTGGTGGTGGTGGGGTTGAGGGTGGCGTGGTGGTGGTGGGGTTGGGGGGCGGCGTGGTGGTGGTGGGGTTGAGGGTGGCGTGGTGGTGGTGGGGTTGAAGGCGGCGTGGTGGTGGTGGGGTTGAGGGCGGTGCTGGTGGTGGTGGGGTTGAGGGGTGGCGTTGGTGGTGGTGGGGTTGAGGGCGGTTCTGGTGGTGGTGGGGTTGAAGGCGGCGTGGTGGTGGTGGGGTTGAGGGTGGCGTGGGTGGTGGT
>NC_140274.1:3363386-3370886 GCF_964030765.1 Micromesistius poutassou | reverse complement strand
ACACACTCAGAAGTGCAGTGAGTGTGACAGAAAGAAAAATATATGTAGACACACGCTCACATAAACAGGAACTCAATGCATGCACACAACTACACTTAGACATGGTAGAAAGTACACGCACACATTTACACAGACATGCCACAAACTGCACACACACACACACACACACACACACACACACACACACACACACACACACACACACACACACACACACAGACACACACACACACACAGACACACACACACACACACACAGACTCACATGCACACACTCACACAGGTGCCTTGTCATCTGCAAGCAGGGCAGAATGAAAGCTTTTCTTTGTGAGCAGAATGAGTCTTTCTAACTCTGAATCCCAGCAGTCTTCAGGAGACATCTTTGGATGCAACAATACGTTTATAAGATCGAATGGCCGTCAATACAAACCTGAGTAGAGCTTTCTATCTATTCATGTCAGTGTGTATGTGTGTGTGTATGTGAGTGTGTTTGTGTGTGTTTTGTTCTTATATACAGTATACAGTATATATATTTTTTATCTGTGTGTGTGTGTACGTTTTGTTTTCTCATATGCGTGTGTGTGTGTGCATGTGTGTGTGTGTGTGTGTGTGTGTGTGTGTGTTTTGTGTGTGCACGTGTGTTTGTGTGCACGTGTGTATGCATGCGTGTGTGTGTGTGTGTGTGTGTGTGTGTGTGTGTGTGTGTGTGTGTGCGCGCGCACTCTGGCAGCGTGTCTTTGTGAATCCACTCGTCCTTGGGAAGAGGGGTTGATCCCTGGTTACAAGCAATCAATCAGTAGGCCGAGGACCACATGGGGGGTCACCAAGACGGTGGCCCCCTCTCCATCACCCCAAGAAGGCCACCCTGCCCCGGGGCCCGCAGAGGGGCCGGGCCGGCCGTCACCACCACCGCCACAAAAGCAGCAATGCCCTTTTTTTCCTCCCAGCCAGACAGAATAATATAAGTCAAAACCACTCATCGCTGTGGGGGCATTCAGGATGGGATGCGGGCGAAACTCTCCAATAAAGGTCCTCGGACGTGTTCCTCACCAATATCTGCGCCGTTGTTCGTGGTTGTTTGTTTACACGGTTCAAATGAATGAGACGTAAACATCTCTGACATATCTCGTTACGTTGTGAGTATGACAGGACGGGTGTTTATCGGGCTGATAATACTGGTAAAGCAACACAGCCTGGCAACCCCGATCCTCCCACGCCGCTGCGTGACGTCAGCAACAACACCAGCAGAATGATGTCAAGGTGGTGTTTATTTAGAATCGTTTTCATGTCTCATGTCTCAGCCATGAATGTCAGCGTTTGAGGCTGCTGATGACTTCCCACAATGCACCTGGGGGGGGGGCTTCCATGAAGGCAATGACTCATACAGCTTCAAGCCAAAACTCTGACACTTTGTGGGGGTGGGGGGAGGATGAGCACCATCACAGGCGTCATCGTGCATTTATGGCCTAATGAGCCAATTACTAAACCTTTTCATTTCCCCAAAACAAAAACAGAAAATAGAATGCCCCCGAAATAGGCAATTACCTCCCAAGTCAGGGAGAGAGCGCGAGCGATGGAAGCTGAACACCATGGCACTCACAGCTGTGATTACGGCACCCTTCAGGTCGCCACAGAGGGCTTATTACGACGGCGGAGACGATTGTGCCGTCGATAGGAGGATGACAGCGGAGAGGGGGGGGGGGGGGGGTGAATAAAGTCGAGACAGTAAGAGAAGAGATGAGCGAAAGAAAGACAGAAAGAATGGATTAGCAAACGAGAGGATGAAGAGGGAAGGGAGGATGAGGAGGAGGAGGTGGGAGGTGGGGGGCAGGGGCTGGGCGGGGGGTGGGGGGGGGGGGGGGGGTGGGGCGGTATTTCAAGTGTGATGGACTCAGGTGGGAGTGGACGTGCAATTAATCAACATTAGGGCAAGTGCTAGCTGTCGGTGACCCGGACACAGTGAGCCGTGGGAGTGAGTGAGAGCCACGCGCTAATCAAACACAAAGGGCCTCTACTGAAGGGATCGATCAGGATGACGCACACACAGGGATGCGCGCACACACACACACACACACACACACACACGCACACACACACACGCACACACACTTATGCATGCAGTAGAATGCATACATACACGCATACAAGCACAGACACACACACACACACACACACACACACACAAAGACACAAAACTAGTGTGTGATGCTATGTCGCCGCAGTGGAAACTCCTGCAGTCTTTGTGGAGTTTAAGGCTCCCACTATTGTGTGTGTGTGTGTGTGTGTGTGTGTGTGTGTGTGTGTGTGTGCGTGCGTGCGCATGCGTGCGTGCGTGTGTGCGTGTGTGTGTGTGTGTGTGTGTTGTGCATGTGTTTGCGGGTGTGTGTGTGTGTGTGTGTGTTCTTGTAGCATTTGTGTGTGTGTGTGTGTGTGTGTGTGTGTGTGTGCGAGTGTGCGTGCATGTGTGCATGCATGCTTGTGTGTGTGTGTGTGTGTGTGTGTGTCAGCGGCAGTGCAGAGCAGATCTCTCCGTTCTACATCCTCAGGGTAACTGACAGCTGGCCGTAAAACAACGTCAGTGTGGTTGTGTCAACGCCACCGCTGACGGATGGCTCTCTAAATAAAAATTAAAGTTCTTGAACCCACTGTTTCTATTGCTCTTCATTATTTATATAGAAATCTAAGTGGCAAGTCAAAACACTCCCTTCAGCTGCCTGGGGAGGATCCATAAATCTAATAAATGTCTACTTCTGTGGAGACGGATCACTCCATAACTATATATATAAATATATATATATATATATATGTGTGTGTGTGATTCTCTGTGTCTGGCTGGGCCACTGTTCATGGCTGAGCAGTGTGTGTGTCTGCAGTATATGTGTTGTGACAAGCTGTCCTGATAGCCCGACTCCAGCGCCCGGGCACAAGTGGCAAAACGGATGATGCAGCGGAGCGGTCGGCTCCACGGAGACGGAGAAGGAGAGCAGAGATATACGAGGCGGCTCACGGGCGAGGAAGGGCCCGCTCTCAGACCGCGACGCACGACGCCTCGTGCGGGGTGACTTGTGACTTGAGTGACTTTGGTCTATAGGGGGTTGAGGTTTGATTCTCGTTTCTGTCGACATGTTCAGGTGCACGGCTGCTGGCCCATGATGCAACAGGCCCATGTCTCGCCATGGAAAAGTAAACAGGCCTTTTATCTGGGAGGTTTTGTGTGTGTCGAAGGGGGGCACTGGGTACACTCCGTCGGGAACAGGACTGCCCGTTTACCACGGTCCCCTCGGAATCACGGGAAGTGCGGGAGGAGACGGAGGCTCCTAAAAACGATTTGGGAACGTCAGGTGCGACGTCAGGTGTTTGGGTTAGCGGGTACGCGACCAGCCGGAGTGATGGTGCCGGGTGCCACCGCGCCGCGCCGCGCCGGCGTTGAACACAGCTACAGGCCGGCTCACCCAGCCACCGGCCGGCGCCGCCGGGAGGCCTGGGAGACCGCTCAGACCAGAGACATGAAGGCAGCGCAAACCTTCCTCGTGGCTCAGGGGGCGGCCGGCTCGAGCCGGCGCCGTACGAGTCCTGCCGTCTCCCAGGTACCCGAGGCTAAGCCACTATTTTTAAAGGCTATATGTTACATCTTCTGCGCTCTGGGTGCAATTTACCGGAAAATAAGGGAACTGGATGCTAATGAAACTACTGCAGTAAACAGCGGCCCTACTGACAGCGGTGCTAGTCAGTAGACACTAACAACGTGACTCTGCTGAGGTTCACCACGAGGTCCACAGATGCCCTAATAGTTCCAGCGACGGCTGCTGTTTTCTACCTATGCCGTAAGTGAATACATACATCAGAGCCTGCCCTTTCCAGCGTGGGACACGCTTTGTCGTGAATAACACTCATCCAGCCACCACCGCTTCCAGCCGTCCACAGAATTCAGCACAAAGGCCGGGGAGCGCGGCCGTTGTGTGCGTCGCTTTACAGGAAGCTGGACTGTCAGTCCACTACTGTCAAAATATTCTGCTTCTGGAGCAAACAAAAATGAAGCTTACATTGCAGCCTCTCACCTGGTCCAGATGGGCTTTCCACAAAAAAATGAAAGAAAGAAAAATGCTTTTTTGGCTGTATTCTCAAATGTATCCAGTGGCTGGAATCCAGTTCTGCCATGCATGGGAACATCTGATGTTTCTCGTTAGTTTGAATCTGGCGGTATTGAAGAGGACTATATAAGGTTCACGTTGACTCAAGTCTGCAACAGCGCTCGGAACCATAATAATTGTAAGCTGAAAATGTGGTGACTTTGTTGAATCAGAATTGCTTTTATTACATCCTATTGAATACAGGAGTACAATTCTTATGCTTTGGTCCTCAACAGCCACAGCAATAATACAATATAAAGTAAATAGATGGTCCTTGCATGAATCCCAACCTTTGTTAGGTTACCATGCAACCGTGCTCAAGGCCTCTCTCCCATTGAGAGCGAGGAATGCAAAAAAATTGTCCACTTATCCTTGGAACCTTTATTTAACTTTGGGTAAATATACAAATTGAATGGATGTTGTCCGGTGCTTCCATGGCATGTATGAAGCATGTACTGAAGCTCTGAAACCAGGAAACCATTAGATGAGGAGCAGAGAGGCTGTTGTTGCCCTCTCAACCGCATCCATTCATGTAAACCTAAAAGGTTCATGGCCCATATGTATTTACAACTTTATTGAACTATATATAACTATATATGCAGTATATAAAGATATACTGTATATATATATATATATATATATATATGTGTTTGTGTGGGTGTTGTGTATATGTGTGTGTGTGTGTGTGTGTGTGTGTGTGTGTGCGTGCGTGCGTGCGTGCGTGTGTGTGTGTGTGTGTGTGTGTGTGTGTGTGCAAAGGCGTGTGTGTGTGTGTGTGTGCGTGCGTGCGTGCGTGCGTGCGTGCGTGCGTGCGTGCGTGCGTGCGCGTGTGTGTGTGTGTGTAATGGACTAAGGGGTTGAGTAGCGACAGCCACTTCCTCTCCATAAAGGCCCGCCCCTCCAGAGGCCGTGCAGCAGCAGCAGTGGCCGTGGTCCACTTCCACAGGTTCTGCTGAACGGAAAGGTCAATGCTGTGTTTCCAGAGGAGCAGTGGGAGAATACATAATGAACAGTATATATATATATATATATATAATATATATATATATATATATATATATGTATATGTGTGTGTGTATATATATTTATAGATATTACTAAATGTCATTTTCATGATAATGGACACACACACACACGCACAGGGGGAAGAGGTCCGTAAAGGTCGTTGCGGCGGCCAACAGCCGTCCCACTCTGTTTGTGTCACCGGCGCGGTGGCGGACACCTTTAATTGGTGGTCTCTGATCACTGGAACGGACCGACAGGGAAATACAGAGAATATCTGCACCTGGTGGGGAGTGAAGCTCAAATAAGGACTGTGATTAGAGAGAAGCAGTAAGGAGTTAAGGAGACAGAGACGTAGGAAAGGAGAGAAGCAGTAGGAGTCAAGCAGACAGATGTAGGAAAGGAGAGAAGCAGTAGGAGATAAGGAGACAGAGACATAGGAAAGGAGAAAGCAGTAGGAGTCAAGCAGACAGAAATAGGAAAGGAGAATCAGGGACGTGGCGCTGGAGTGGCTTTCTGAATTTACAGGAAGTGAAATGGATCTCACTCTCCCCCTCTCATCAATTACCTTTTAGGGACCCGGCGGTGGGCGTGATTTTTTTGGGTATCCCAGAATGCCGCGGTAGATGTGAGCGGCCAACAGAGTAAACAGAGCGCTGGTTTGAACGGGCGGCTCTCGGGAGGGGAGTGCGTGTGAAAGCATGAATGTTGTGTGGGCTGCCGGTGTGGAAGAGGAGATTGGACTTTCTCCAGGGGTAAACGTATGTCCTCAAACATTGAAGTGAAGGCGGGGAAGTAGCGACTTGACCTCTGCAAGCGTTCACTCCGGCATTTACACAGAAGCCCTTCTCTCGCTTTGACTTTTTTGACACCAAAGTCGGAGCAATCTCGCGCGTTACAAACTGTGTGATCACGTTTAGTATCAACTCAAAACCGTTCGCTCCGACAACCGACACCTGAGGAAAGGAAACGACTAGTATTGGGTCGGTTTGAGAGGACTGATGCACCGCTGGACCACCGCTGCATCTAAATGTAAATAAGCCTATACCCATCCTCGTATCATCTCCAATCTAGTTATGCACGCACTCAAGGTCGCTTGGCATCCGAGCCAGAAACTCAGTGAGCGAACCCAAAGGATTGTGACGGGTGTTTTCCGATTCAGGGTGTATTCCCCTCCGCCTGTGATTGCGCCCCCTGTAACCTTCTCCTCCTCCTCTGAAGACCTATTCAAGGGAAGGACAACAACAAGCAGAAGGAACAATTCCCTTCACACGCTCCAGGCACGCCGCTCTGAACGAGCCGTTCTCTTCCCTTTCAACGCGGCAACAAGCATACAAATGGCGAAGGTTTCGGTGCGAGGTACATTCAGATTTGCTCCGTTTAGTCGTACCCTCTTCTGCTCGTTCACTTGATGTGTGAATGGCACTCCTTCTTTTCTTTTTGTTCTCTCTTTGTCTCTTCCGTTCGTTCGTGTCCAGAGTGAAGAAAATTCCCACCTTGGGGTATCCATGGCGATAAGACCACAAGCGTTCTAAGCGGTGGCTGTGCGAACACAATGGTCCCGACATAAATAGGCCGTAGGGCCCCGGTGCCAGCAGTAGACCTGGCTGCCAGCGTGGCTGCCAGCGTGAGCACGTCTCCCATGTCCCTCAGGGAAGGAACAGCAAGCCATAGGATGGAAACACATTCACGGCACGACGACTCAAACCGCGTTCAACGCGGTCAAAAGTGAGGAATCAGCCGTCGACGCTGAGCACTGAATCAAACCCTGGTGGAGACACGGGCCGCCTATGGAAACGTCTTCACTTTAGTCCCAGTTCCCTTCACCGCCGTGTGCAGTAGCCCACTGCTGACCACTGGATGTTCCCCATGCAGCGCAGCAGTCTGCAGCATCGACGGACTAAATAATCATCACATACTTACATTCAGGGCATTGAGCGGACGCTTTCCTCCAAAGCGACTTACAATAAGTACATTTGTCAGAAGTAAGAGAAACATCAATATATCGCTTTCGGTACAGTCAGGGCCGCTGCTAGGCTTTTGGAGGCCCTAAGCATAATTGGTCATATATTGGTCAGGGAGCCCCCACCCCCAAACACACACACACACACACACACACACACACACACACACAGAACATGTCATCATAGATCGAAATAACAGCCTCAACAGCAGCACCATCAGTAATATATAAAGTAATATATAAATAATATATGAGTAATATATACAACTTTCTTAACAGCAGCATTACAATATAACAAATATTGCAAAACAACTGCAGGCTCCAAAGATGAACGAAAATAATTATGCACATGAATAAGGTATTAAAGGAAGTCATCAAAACAAACACACACACACACAACAATTT
>NC_140274.1:3350886-3360886 GCF_964030765.1 Micromesistius poutassou | reverse complement strand
GTTTTCTTTTCTTTTTCTTTTTTTCCAACCAGTTGTCCTAGAATTTACTTTGCCAAATAAACCCAGAGCGACGGCGGCCAGAACAGCACGCCCGTGAAGGCCGGGATTAATGATGCAAGACTCTCTGGCCGCCGCGCCTGGACCCACCGCGGGTTCGATCCCCAGCACCGCTTTAGACAACAACGACCGGGAACGCCGCTTGGCAAACGGTCGGGAACATTTCATACATCGCCAGTGATGGCAGTGAAAGGCGCCCTTTCACTCTTCCCTTTCATTGAATTAATTCCCTTCATTCGCCGCTCTGGTTTCACCGGGGGATTGCCCATTTTGTTTATTCACGGCGGGGCGGGTGTGAGCGAGCGGGCCGCCGCCTCGCCGCCGTCACTCCGCCCGAGACGGAGCGCGTACTTATGGTGCCTTCTATTTGTCTCGTAATCGCGACTTGCAGCTCGGGTGTGACGTCACATCCGTCTCGTAAAACGAGTGACCTCCGGGTTTTTCGTTCTATTTGGCACACCACAAGACGAGTCGCAGCTCTGCTTTCTGCTCAAGAATCGGCATTGTTGTCATAGCAACATGGAGCATCTCTAGCCAATTTCAGCTGCACAAGCTACAAAATAGGCGGTATTTAACACATAACAAGACTGTAACGACATGCCTATAGGTAACAGCATACAGTGCTATGTGTACGACTTCTTCATTCGGTTACAACAAAAACACAAGTGCTTAAAATAGTAGAAAACCACAATGTTTTTACATGTCATGCTCGGAGTAGCCATCTTTGTTACTGAACTCGGGGTCCTCTGAGTTCAGACGAGTTGACGAGTCGTTTTTACGACCTCGGGGGCGTGCTATTTGCAACTTCCGGTTCGTAACTCGGAAATCCGACTCGCAGATCGAGTCGGGTGGACAAATAGAAGGCACCATTAACGAGCGAGGAAGCTCGGTCCGTTCATTTAGTTTTCCCCCCTCCAGTGTTCCCAGATCGGATTGGCAATTTCCAGCCCAACTATAGACAAAAAAAACGCCCAATCAGAACAGAACACGGATTAATCATACACCGTACTTCTGCAATGGCAAACAGATGAACACAACTATTAACAATGACGTTATGTGGTAGCCTAACGTGATTAAAAGTAGCCCAAATGGGCGGGGAAACCGCCCAACCTGGCAGCACTGCACCCCTCCCCTGTCCGATTGTGAAGAGGGGAGGAGGCCCGCGTCTCCCCGTCGCGTCGCAGCGTCCGCGGCGGGAGAAGTAATAACGGCGCCGACACCAGATTAGGAGCGCGGGCGGCGGTCGACGTCAGGCGAGCGGGGAAGTCATTCCGTTGTTTCTGCTTTCTCATTCTCCTCTCCGCCGCTGCACCCGTCGTTGCCACGGCTGTCGGGGGGTTTGTCGGTGGTCATTTCCTGTCGTCGCGATGCAATGTTTTATCTTGCGACTATTGTACTCCCCTCCTACCGCCGCTGCTTCCCTTTGTTTTTTCACCACCGCTGGCGTCAGCAAGCTGCGACAGACGACAGACTTTAAGACAGAAGCAGCTGCGCTCAGCATCAGGGGCTGTGTCCCGATGAGGACTCTGAGACCACCAGGGGACTCTGAGACCACCAGGGGACTCTGAGACCACCAGAGGACTCTGAGACCGCCCGGGGACTCTGAGACCACCCGGGGACTCTGAGACCACCAGAGGACTCTGAGACCACCAGAGGACTCTGAGACCACCAGGGGACTCTGAGACCACCAGAGGACTCTGAGACCACCCGGGGACTCTGAGACCACCAGAGGACTCTGAGACCACCAGAGGACTCTGAGACCACCAGAGGACTCTGAGACCACCCGGGGACTCTGAGACCACCAGAGGACTCTGAGACCACCAGAGGACTCTGAGACCACCAGAGGACTCTGAGACCACCAGAGGACTCTGAGACCACCAGGGGACTCTGAGACCACCAGGGGACTCTGAGACTGCCCGGGGACTCTGAGACCGCCCCGGCCGCCCCACACAGCACGTCCAGGCTATCTGCTCACAGCGCAGATTAAATTAACTACCTCCCCGCACGGAGCCGGCTGAGAACGGCGCGGCGGCGGCTATGAGCTATAAGTGCCTCCCTCATTAAAACACACGTGCTGAGTCTCTCTGAAGCCGAGCATGGTTTTCCGTTACGCAGGAGCGCTCAGCCTGTATGTCGTGCTTCATGCCAGGTTACCGGGCGACGGTGTAGAGAGTGCTTTCCGCTCCGAGCTTATGGGCTATGAATGAATAACCTTCATTACAGACCCCCCCGGTTCTCTGAACCCCCGTTCGATGTCCAATCCCCCCCCCCCCCCCCCACCCCCCCGCCCCCTTCCCAGCTATAGTGCTGTGACTGTTAGGAAATTTAATTACGGCAGTGGAAGACTTTGAATCAGATGGATTATCCACGCTGGCTGTGTGTGGCTTTGTTTCACACTGTGTGTGTGGTGTGTGAGTGTGTGTGTGTGGCTTTGTTTCACTGTGTGTGTGTGTGTGTGTGTGTGTGTGTGTGGCTTTATTTCACACTGTGTGTGTGGTGTGTGTGTGTGTGTGTGTGGCTTTGTTTCACTGTGTGTGTGTGTGTGTGTGTGTGTGAGTGTGTAACGTTGTTTGTGTGTTAGATAATACAAATTTGCTAAAAAGAAATGATTACAAAAATGCTATCGTATTTTTCAAGGATGAAATGACCCATCATTCTATTCCAATTACAAGCACAACAGCCCCCCCCTTCATACTCTCCAAAGGTAGCATCGGGACATTGTGTCTGATACACAAGCCCGCTTTTTCTGCCTTGAGTTTGTTGCCAGAACTTCTGCAGTTCCGGCTAGTTTGTGGTTCCCCCACCCCCACACGTCCTCCCCCTGCTCCCCGTCGCTGGTGTGTGTCTCCTGCCCGCTCAGCGTCCCTCACCGTGCCTGGACGGAGGAGCCCTGGTCTGCGTTCTCAGTGTTTCATCCCTTGGATCTGGGGGTCTTTTCCCTGCCCTCTTGAGGGCTTGGGGTGGAGGTAGGGGGGCGTGGTATAATGTGGGCCTGTGAGTCCGTTTGACACCAGGACTGTCTCATGGATATGCAAGCACGATGGACTGGAGTTGAATTGTTGGCTCGTTGATTTGAACGGGTGGCGGACAGGAAGCGAGTTCGTCCTCCGGTACGGGTAGGCGCTCAGGAGACAGGGAGCGGGTTGTCGGTATGATCCTCTGTCCTTGAGCTAGACGCATGACGACGCGGTGAGTGAGCTGTCACCCTGGAAGGCTGATAGCGCCCTTGGTGGGTGAGTATGTCTGCGTGCATGGGTGACTGTCAGACATAACATAAAGCATTCTGAGCACTGGTGCTGACTATAGAAGGGCTTCATAAATGCAGTCTATTCACCTTCCCTTCATCAAGATAAGAAGTAGTGCCTAGGCTTCGAGTCCAAGAGTATAACGCCTGCCCTCCAGTGGTCAGAGCGCTGTGCAGGCCACTTTACGCCTGATTAATTGTTACCTGTGTCTGGGCTGGGGGATACAGCAGACACCAGGTGTTCCAGTTGAAAGCTACACTTAAATTAAATAGAACCAATGAAGGGCCTAGAACTCATGCAACATAAACACTGAAATGGGGAAATGATGTGTGTAATTCTAGGTCATCGGTTTCATCACCATTACTCAACCATGGAGTGAATGCACACGCACACACGCGCACACACACACACACACACACATGCATATACAGACACACACACACAACCATATCTTTTTCAAAAGACTTGCTTGAAAAATGGGTTGGCTTTTGAAACCCTATGCTTGAATTTCTGTTATATCTTTGAACACACACACACACACACACGCAAACACATACACAAACACACACACACACACACACACACACACACACACACACACACACACACACACACACACACACACACAGACTGAGAGCGAAAAAGTTTATTTTTTAATAATGCAGGCGTTGTCAGAAGTGTTGGAAACAGGTGTCAAAGGGAAATGGGTCATCGATGTTTGCAGGTTCAAACATGTCCGTGATTTATCTCACTTTCAAGTGTGCTGTTCTCAATCACGGGCTGACAGGGCCTTCAGAGCAGCCTCTCCATAATGGATGAAGCCACTTCAGATCTGTGGGAGCATCTCCCCTCCAAAGCCGCGCGGTGTTGGGAAACGTTGTCCTATTATTGTCAATAAAGATACCAGCTTTGAATGTGTTTTCCCCCGAATCCTATTCTTTTTTAATGAAACCCAGTGTCTTCTATCAAGTGTCTTCTCACCGTGTGTGTCGTGAACACAAGGTGTTTTTGTTGCCGCCTAACAGGAGTTCAGGTGAATGTAATTAATCGTCCTTCTTGGTAAATCCGGTTTTGAGCGGTATGAATTTAGACTTTGAGTCATTGGCAGGCTTAGCTAACACACTAGTGGTACGAATCAAGGGAAGACATTTTTGGAAAGCCCAGAGCGAGACACTTTCAAATCCCACAGTGACAAATCTGCCTATGAAGACAAGCCTGAGTTTCAGGCATTTAATCCATTTGTTCCCAGAATATTCCGGAGAGATGATACTCCAGGCCTGTCCTCTAAAGCCGGGCAGGAGCTCGACAGAGTTGGCAGCGGCGTGTGCAGTCTTCCTCCTCCTATAGGCTCATCCTCAGCTCAATCCAATTCAAAATGGCGGCTCAATTTTAGATTTGAGTGTTGATAGGATACTATATTATACCAGTCAATTAATTATCCGATAACCTCTCGCCTAAACCGTGACATAGCATTCACTCAGTTCATTAGATAAGATTATTGCAGAAAACGGATATAGGTTTATAGACATTATCAATTACAAAAGTTCTACATAACAGAGGAAGTAATTACAAACCCATGACAGGTTTCGGAAGTTATTATTCGGAACACCTGAAAAACGTTTTACATTTTACACTTTTAAGAGTGTAAAACCGGTTATTTGCCTGGCTTTATTAAAATTAATTAAATATAGATCATTTTTTTCTAACTAAGCTGCTCTATCCTCGCAAGCTCACGTAGCCTTGGGCTTTCTAAAACAACAACAATACAAATGAAATGAGCGTGTGTATGCCTGTGCATGTGTGTGTGCATGCATGTGCGCCATTGGGAAAGCGTCACAGCGCTGATGAATTGCATGTCTCTGATAATCACAGGGTAGCACCATTGATCAGCACAAGGTTTAAAGTTCTCTGCTCTACCACCAGCTGTGAGTGTGATCAGCCATTGCGACATCACAAGTGGGCGTGTCCACCCAGATGCACGCTGGATGGATAGGTCTACCAGCCTACCATGTAGTAGCCTGTATGTGAGTGTGTGTGTGTGTGTGTGTGTGAGTGTGTGTTTGTGTGTGTGTGTGTGTGTGTGTGTGTGTGTGTGCGCGCGTACGTGAGTGCGTGTAGGGTAGTAGACTGTACCAACTAGGCTTTACCCATCCATCATACTTTGAGGTGGACGCGCCCACTTGTGATGTCACCGAGTCACAGGGCGGAGCCGATGTGGGGGCGGTCAGGCGGTGGTGGCCGGCCCCCCCTCCCACCTGGTGGGAGACAGGGCCCCCGTTAACGGAGCCTACAGGACTTCTGTTCAGCCGTCACACACTGAGGCATGTGTGATGTTCTGGACATCTCACATCACACCCTCCTGTCGAGATCTCCCCTTCTGTCCAGCCCTCCACTCCCCCCAACACACACACACACACACACACACGTAGGCACACGTAGGCACACACACACACTCACACACACATAGGCACACGTAGGCACACACACACACACACACACACACACACACACATAGGCACACGTAGGCACACACACACACACACACACACACATACACACATAGGCACATGCACACATATACACACACACACACACACACACACACACACACACACACAAAGGCACATGCACACACACATACATAGGCATAGGCACATGTACACATGCACACATACACACATAGGCGCATACACACATACACACATACGCAAACACTGCAAACACACATACACACATAGGCGCATACACACGTACACACATACGCAAACACTGCGTACACGATGAAGGTATAATCTTCCCACGCCTTATATAACAAGGACACGGTACAAGGCCGTGTTTACCTCTGTCTGCCTAAACCCACAGTCAGCCTCCATCCTGCCTTTCTCTCTCTCTTGCTCTCTCTCTTGATCTCTCACGCGCTCTGCAGCTGCCTCACTAGTTTGCTCGCTCTCTCTCCCGCTCTCTACATCTCTCTACCTCCCTCTGTAGAGCCAACGCTTGGCTTTTCTCCCTACATCTCTCTCGACTTTTCTCTCTCTACATCTGTCTCTCTCTCTCTCTCACTCGATCCCCCTCTACATCCCTTTCTCTATCCCACAACTCTCTTATTCTCCCTCTTTCTACATTTCTCTCTCTCCCCCTCTCCCCCTCTCTCTCCCCCCCCCCCCCCCCACACACACATCGAGTCGTCGGTTAGACCTCCATTGATCCGTCTGTGATGACTCGGGGAGCGCGGCGTCTCTCTCTCCCAGCTCCGAGGCAGAGGAGCTGGATTCTCGGGGAGAGTGTGAACAGCGATCCCATCGCTGCGTCGGCGTGTTGACAAAGCGCCGCAGTGGGGTGTGTGCTCACCGTAGCAGGGACCGAGGCTTGATTGTGCGCTGAATAATTGATGCCGTCGGACGGGCGGGAGCCAGTGGGAGGCGGCGGCGGTGGCGGCGGCGGCGGCGGCGGTTCATCCTGCGGAGCGCCGGGGGCCCCCGCCGACCCGTTTGCACACGCGCCGTTACACCCCGAGCTCTGGCCCCGCGCGGCTCTCGTGTGACTCGTGGAGGAACAGAATTCATCGGAATAAATTGGGAGGCGTCCATCGTCCGTCCGTCCGTCCGTCCGTCCGTCGCGCAGTGTGTCCATGTACGGCGCCTTGTGTGTGATGAAGGAAACGTGTTTATGTCATTCCGCCGGCAGCTTTGCTTCATAACTATATTACCTCTTGTCTGTCTGTCTCTGCCTCGCTTTCTCTATCCGTCTATCCATCCAGCTGTCTCTTTATCAATCGCTCTCTCTCCCTCTATCTCAATCTTTCACTCTCTCCCTCCCTCCCTCCCTCTCTCTCTCGCTCTCTCTCTCTCTCTCTCTCTCTCTCTCTAGCTCTCTTTCTCTCTCTGTCACGCTAGTCAGTACATTTCTCTCCTTCCTCTGTGGGGGACGATCAATATTTCAGTCAAATGTCATTTTATTCCCACATCTGTTTATTCATCGTGTCGACAGCAAGGATCCGAGATGAGATCTCAGGAGCAGACCATGTCAATCTTGTCATCACAATAACACACGCACACACACACACACACACGCATACACACACAGTCCCAAAATATACCCAATAACACAGATAAAGAAACACACACACAGACATACACTCACCTTCGTATTCACTGACTACCAAACACCCATATACATTCTCACACACACACTCACACATGCACCCACACCAACACAAATGCGCACACACACACACACACGCAGACACACTTCACCACTCAAATGCACACAGACACACACACACACACACACACACACACACACACACACACACACACACACGCACACACACACACACACACACACAAATTGTTGTCTATCCTGTCTTGTCTAGCTGGCTTCTGTATGGTCCCTTTCTGTCAATAAGTCTATCAGACTGTATGGCGCACAACAATTTTCCGCAAGGACAAACTAAATATCTATCTCTCTATCCACACTTCATCACTCAAATGTACACATACAAACACACACACACACACACACACACACACACACACACACGTGGACACACACACACACACACACACACACACACACACACACACACACACACACACACACACACACACATATGCGCACACACACACACTCAAACGCACACGCATGCGTACAGAGAAGTGGAAACGTTGGTGGCCATACTGGAGCTCAGATCCGATTTACCAGCTCAGCTCCCCCAGCTGGCCGGCACGCGGCCCCCCTCCTCTCCTTCAGATGACCCAGCTGCCCTGAGCCCCCAGCAGGGTCCAGCTGCACTGGAGACCCAGGCTCAGCTGTAACGGAGGCCCCGTGGGACAGCACACACGCTGTCCTCCATACAACCACGCACACGCAGCCTAAACACACACACACACACTCGAAGAACATACAGACCCACACACACACACACACACACACTGTCCTCCATACAACCATTCACACACAGCCCAGCTTACACACACACACACACACACACACACTCAGAGAACATACACACCCAGACACATACACACACACACACACACACACACACACACACACACACGCACGTGCACACACGCTGTCCTCACATACAGCCACTCACATGCAGCCCAGCCTACACACACACACATGTGCACAAAACACACACAAACGCACACTCAGACACACACACGCACACACACACACACACACTCACAAATACATGCACGCACACACACACATGCACATACACATGCACACGCACACACATGCACATGCACACATGCGCTCGAACAAACACATAGTAATACACACAAATATATACAATATATATACAATTATACAGACACAAACTCAGACATACCAACACACACACACACACACACACACACACACACACACACACACACACACACACACACACACATACGTGTATTTCCATTCCACCTGCTTATGAGGTCTAGATGTCTTGGCCCCTGTCTGTGCCTAAAGCAACTGGGCTACACTGACCCTGACCCCAACCCTACCACCTGACCCTACCACCTGACCCTGACCCCAACCCTACCACCTGACCCTACCACCTGACCCTACCACCTGACCCTGACCCTGACCCTGACCCTGACCCTACCACCTGACCCCAACCCTACCACCTGACCCTGACCCTGACCCTGAACCCAACCCTACCACCTGACCCTGACCCTACCACCTGACCCTGACCCTACCACCTGACCCTGACCCTACCACCTGACCCTGACCCCAAACCTACCACCTGACCCTGACCCTACCACCTGACCCTACCACCTGACCCTACCACCTGACCCTGACCCTGACCCTACCACCTGACCCTGACCCTGACCCTGACCCTACCACCTGACCCTGACCCCAACCCTACCACCTGACCCTGACCCCAACCCTACCACCTGACCCTGACCCCAACCCTACCACCTGACCCTGACCCTACCACCTGACCCTGACCCTACCACCTGACCCTGACCCTGACCCTAACCCTGACCCTGACCCCAACCCTACCACCTGACCCTGACCCTACCACCTGACCCTGACCCTACCCCTTAAGTACACGGCTATGTCACAAGCCCAGGCTTGCCCTGAGCCTGGGATGGGTTCCTTGCTCATCGCCCCCCAGCTGATGGTTCACGACCGGTCTTGTTATTGTGAGTAATCCCAAACCAGGCCCTACGGAGGGCCTGCCTCTCTCTGTGCAGCAGGGGGTAAAGAGAGCGATGGCTCTCACACAAACACCATGTGACAGACTCAGCAACACGTCACAGTGAAGATATAGGCCTACCAACTGTACTATTCTATACTTACAAGTAGTATTCACTAATGATATGAAACTATACTATACTATACTTACAAATGACTATTCACAAATGATATAAAACTACACTATACTATACTTACAAAGTAGTAGTATTTAGAAATGATATGAAACTATACTGTACTATACTTACAAAGTAGTAGTATTTACAAATTATATGAAACTATACTATACTATACTCACAAAGGAGTATTTACAAATGATATAAAACTACACTATGCTATACTTACAAAGTAGTAGTTATTTACAAATGATATAAAAAAATACACTATACTATTCTTAGAAAGTACTAGTATTTACAAATGGCTGCCGATGTTTAGTCTGAATGTTATCCCATTAACTGAACTACAGCGAGCAAAGTTATGGATTTATCTATTTTTTC
>NC_140274.1:3333386-3345886 GCF_964030765.1 Micromesistius poutassou | reverse complement strand
ACACAGAGTCCTACTCATTGACGTCTTCTCACAGGTCTTCACCTAGCGCCACTTCACAGCTAGCTGCTGCTGTAGCGGCGTGTTCAACGCTTTGGACGTTGTTGTTCCTGTCTGTATCCCATCAATAGCCGTAAAAAAAATACTTATCGCCGTCTTTTCGCTTTTTTCTTTTATTTGAGCCACTTGGGTAACTTTATTTCCTAACCCTTATCCTAACCCTTTATTTTGTTTTCGCGTTTAGACTCGTCTTGCTTCGTAAAAAATGTTTTTTTGGGGGTTTTTTTTAGGCTGGTTGGGGGCCCCCATCTATGGGGGCCCCCTTCTGTGGGGGCCCCAAGCGGCCGCCTACCTATGCCTCTATGGTAAGACCGCCACTGAGCGTGGCTCACGACACACTGATCCTGGTTCTCAGACAGACACGCAGGGCACTTTGTCGCAGACTAGATTGAGTAGGTCCACGTGTGTGTGTGTGTGTGTGTGTGTGTGTGTCTGTGTCTGTGTGTCTGTGTGTGCACGCGTGCAAAATACAAATATGCACCCGGAACACACACACAAGCACACACTGGGAACACAAACAGACACACTCTCTCCACACACACACACACACAGGCAGTATAAACAGTCCCCACATACACACACACACACACACACACACACACAGACTGTAAAAAACACTACAACTACATGCACACACACACACAGGCAGTATAAATAATCCACACATACACACACACATACAGGCAGTATAAACAGTACACACAAATAAACACACACACACACACACACACACACACACACACGCACACACATGGGCCTTGAGATGTTTCTAGAAGGTTTATGTAAGTGTTGCTGAGCGGGAGCACAAAGCTTGCGATGGCTCCCGTGGTTCTGATGACTTTCCTCATCAAGTGTTCGTAACGCCGGGCGACAGATCTCTACTTTACATCTGACCTTCTGCAGCTAAATCCCCTGCCTTAGCATCAAGGTAACACCCCCCCCCCCCCCCACACACACACACACACACACACACACACACACACACACATACACACACACACACACAGGCACACACACACCCAACCCCCACAAAATGGCTGCCCACTCTGTCAAACTCCTGCCACTTAAAGAGGCTGGATGGATAGTGAAGTGGATGCAGTGTGCAGTGGCTAGGCCGTTCAACTCACCGCCAAAAGGTCCCGGGTTTGAGCCCTAGTCACTAGACTGTGCCCATCCAGGGGGTCGTGGTCCCTGGCCCCCCTCGGCCGCCCCTCGGCTCCTGACTGACAGGGATCCAAACTCCCTTCCAAAACACCTCAGTACTACGAGAACACTAGAATAGACGATAGAATAATTGTTTTCATGCCAGTATGTGCATGGCACTGTTTAAGCAAAACAACTTTTAAACGAATCATGAAACAGCAGGGAAACACAGCCGTGTCAGTACCCGCATTACGCTGCACTACAAGGGGAATAGTTTCTCAAACCCAGGGGCTGTCACATGGCCTCGCCTTGGGCTGCGAGCGCCGCAGAGCGAGCCTGGCTGTAAGCTATTACCCGTGGTAATTACATCCTGGGCGATACGGCGCGCTCAAGCAGATGTGTGGGAGTGGGTTATTACAAAATCCCACGCAGTGTCGAGACACCGGGATCATCTCTGATTGTCTCAGCTGCACCGCGGCGGTGTGTGCACACGCGTGCACGGGTGTACGCACGCGCGTGCGCGCGTGCGCGTGTGCGTGTGTGTGTGTTGGCCAGAGTGCTTTTTAATTCCAGATGTAATCTTTTATCGGTTTGAATAAACCATGGCCCGAGGACACGTCTCTGGGACAAATCACTCTGTCTTTCGGAGAAGAAAAAAGAAACCTGAACCTGATAAAAATGAAATTAAATCCCCCCCTCTCTCTTTTTGCAAATGAAATCCCACTTAGACACATCTCCCTCGGAGCGTCGGCTCTCCGGTCGCCGGTGGGCTCAGGATCAGACCGTCTACAACCAGCGGGACAGAGCGCTGCGCTGGGCGGCACGCGGCTCAGGAGCTAGAGCGGGTTGTGCTGGTAACTGGAAGGTCGCTGGTTCGATCCCCGGCTCCTCCTAGCGTTGAGTGTGGAGCTGTCCCCAGAGCGAGACGCCCTCACCCTGACTGCTCCTGACCAGCCGGCTGTCGCCCTGCGGGGTGGACTCCGCCGTCGGCGGGTGAATGTGTGCGTGAATGGGTGAATGTTAGGCGATATTGTCGAGCGCTTATATTATTATTATTATTATTATTATTATTATTATCAAGTCCATTTACCGTTTACCATTGCACTGGGTGGCCATGGTAACAAGGGGATGCTCGGACCTGCTCCAGCCCCGTCCGGACTCGGGGCGTACTGTCCAGTCACCAGACAGCGGTACAACCGAAAGCATCGGACGCCGTTCCAACAAAACGGGACGGGAGTCTGACGTCAGATCACCAAACGCTGTCTGAGGACCTCACCGCCGGTCCGGTCGCCGCCAGCCGAGATCTGCATCAAGCATTGAAGTCGAATGCCGACCCAGTAGAGCGGAGTCAGACGTTTCCCCCGCATGGAGCCACTGTGGGACGTCTCTTTAGGAACACAACAGGCCCGTGGTCCATAACAGGACCTCAGTCCAAACCGGTGCCTACAAGTGATGTGAGCGGATCCGGTGGTGACCGGCCGTCACCAGCCCCTAAAACGTTCAGGACTCCAGGATCAATACCGGCGGCGAGGCAGGGTTGTCCGTGCGGGACCCGTCGTTTTAAAAAACCATTACCAATCCACAGAGAATGCATTTGTGTCGCATGGGCTAACCAGACAATTGACCTTTAAAACCCCCAGCGATAAACACTTCTCCGGCCGGCCAATCGCAGCACAGCTGTGTGCGTGTTGACGTGTGTTAATGGCTTTTCCCGTTTTTTCGAGATTCCCTGGCCCATCTCCCCCGTCCAGACCGCCGACCGTGGGGGGCGGGGGGGGCGGGCCACGGCCGGGCAGGTGGGGCCGCTCCGGTGGCCCCGGGGGCGGCGGGCTCCCAGGAGCGGCTGGTAGGAGGGGGATTAGTGGAGGAGCTCGTCAGAAGGAGGTTGTAGGCTCTGCCTCCGACATGGCAGCCGACAGGTCTCCACTCAGCGTGATAAGGCGCCCGCAAGAGGGGAGCAGGGATTGCTTCTGACGAACGTTGTAGTAGAGGATGCAAGCATGGGGGGGAGACGCTTGTGCACACACACACACACACATATGCACATGTACACATACCTGAATACACAGCATACACACACATTTACAGACTCACACTCACAAACACACACACACATACACACACACACACACATACCCTAATACACAGAAACACACACACACACACACACACACACACACACTCACATACCCTGATAAACAGAAATATGCACACGAACACATACACAGACACACACACAAACACTGAAAAACACTGATTAATTAAGATTTGCTTAATTATGATTCGCTGTGTCCCATAAGCGTGTTTGTCAGATAAAAAACACATCAGAATTACCCTGGATGTATCACCTGTTCCCAGAGTCAGCCCATACCATTTATCATTGACCTTGTTACACGATAGTATTTATAACAGACGTTGAAATATTAATTGCGGTATCAATCTGAAAAAAAAAAGAACAGGTTACGCGGCATACGGAAAACAGATGCGTCGTCTCTCCGTGTGCTTTCTATTCGTAGCGTGAAGCAGGGGAAACACAGTGGTGGCGCCGCCCGCCCCTTTAAGAGCCCAATCAGGAGAGGTGAGTCATTAGAGGTGAGAAGCCAGCGCCGGCGAGGAGGAGAGATTAAGACGGGATGACTGCACTCGTGGCTGCGAGCAGCAGCAGCAGCGCACAAATGGATTCCCGGCAAGGAACCTGAGATTCAATGTGCTCCGACGCGAGGAATATGATCTCCTAAGAGTATTTACCCCTACCTGTCCAAAGCGGATCTCCGGCCCGGCTCCACGGAGATAAAAGGAGAACGTATCAATCAGAGAGGCTGAGCGGCCGCTGGAGGGCCGGCCACCTCACCACCAGTGGGCGGTAGTGGCAGCAGAAGAGAGAGTTGTGGCTGTGAAGCCCGATGTGTCCGGCCTGACCTGTGGGCGGTCACGGGCCAGACGCCCCCAAGCTGCTCCTTAACCACATGTGTCTCAATCCTCTTCCCATTACAGCCTTTGCTAAATGAGTCCAAAGTACGTTTAGCAGATGCTTTTATCCAAAGCGACTTAAGTGCAAGTACAGAGGAAAGAGAAACAATATATATCTCTGTCAGTACAGTAACTGTGTGTTCACACCAAAAGACACACGTTTCGCCTGTTCGCGCGAACAGGCGAATGTTGCTGCGCGACAAATCATAATCTGTCACTGTGCAGTTATGTCAGGCGAACTTGTCGCGCAGCGAATTTTGTCTGACAACGTCTTTTGCCCGCCAACGGTGCTTTATGCCAATTCATTCTCATCAACCATGGCCGAGATAACCACCATTGCGTGTCTCTACCTGTTGTGGAAGAGGGAGAGACGTCGGAATGCCCGTCGTTTATGGGTTAATAATATAATCCGGAGGCGCACACCGCTTTGTGCCGTGATATTATATATATGTTTATATTATATAGATATTTATATATTATATATATAATATCATATAATATTATATATAGATAGAGCTCCGGGAGTCGCAAACGGCAACAATCACTTTCTCCTCCAAGCTGCGGTTCACTGCGGAGTGCAGGGAACGGTTGGCCCGGTCGGTTGAACGCTGATTGGCTGTTTTACGTTACTTCACCCACGTTACCCACAGGGAGCGAACGCTGATTGGCTGTCTCACGCGAATGCAGCGGAAAAGTTAAAATATTTCAACTTCAGCGAATTTGTCGCGCTGCAAATCCATGTGAACGCGCTTGCCGTTCACGTGGAAAAATGTTTGATTGACCGCCGTCAATCAAATCTTGTCGCGGGTTTCGGCGACAAAAAATTGTCGACAAATTTTTCTCTACGTTGACTTTGTATTGAAACGTGTCGCGCCGTCGCGTTTGGTGTGAACACACAGTAACTGTGTGTTCACACCGCACTTTGTCCCATTTCGCCTATTCGCGCGAATAGGCGAATGTTGCCGCGCGACAAATCATAATCTGTCGCTGTGCATTTTTGTGTGCATTCGCGGGGCGAATTATTCGCGGGGAGAATTATTCGCGGGGCGAATTTTTTTTTTGCCTGGCAACGGTCATTCATGCCATTCTCATCAACCATGGCCGAGATGTGTGTCTGTACCTGTTGTGGAAGAGGGAGAGCCCGTCGTTTATGGGTTAATAATATAATCCGGAGGCGCACACCGCTTTGTGCCGTGATATTATATATATCGTATATATTATATGATATAGATATTTATATATTATATGTAGATATAGAGCGGGAGTCGCAAACGGCAACAATCACTTTCTCCTCCAAGCTGCGGTTCACTGAACGGTTGAACGGTGATTGGCTGTTTTACGTTACTTCACCCAGGGAGTGAACTGATTGGCTGTTACGTGACGTCACCCAGGGAGTGAACGCTGATTGGCTGTTTTACGTTACTTCACCCACGTTACCCACAGGGAGTGAACGCTGATTGGCTGTTTCAACGCGAATGCCGCGAAGAAGTTGAAATATTTTAACTTTATTCGCGGGGCGAATTATTCGCGGCGCGAATCCACGTGAACGCGCTCGCCGTTCACGAGGAAAAATTTCGCGCTGTCAATCAAATCTTGTCGCGCGTATCGGCGAAAAAAAAATTCGCCCGATTCGCGTCTCCACGTTCACTTAACATTGAAACGTGTCGCGGGGCGAAGTGCGGTGTGAACACACCTTAAGGATGTTCATAGAACCAAGTGCCAAGCACTAACAATCACTAGGTTAACCCATTCCCCATATACAACAGAGATAGCTAGGGTAAGACGCTACACAATGCTAGTACTATTTTTAAGTGCCAGGACGTACAACATACGTTGTAATGAGTGTGTAAGCGGGGTGTGTGTGTGTGGGGGGGGGGGGGGGTAAGTCAACAGAGCTGGGAAGCACCCTGATGGCGTCCTCCTCCTAGGGTGCAGGCCGATGTATTACTGCGCAGCGAGTGGCCGGGGATTACGGCCCGGGACGGGATTACAGCGCGGCTCAAGGGTTCAGATAAGTAGTCAGTTAGATTACCAGCCGGGGATTAAAAGTGGAAATTGTGTTACATCATGAGTACTGCGGCTCAGCTCCTGTGGGTGGCTCATTTGTGTGTTGGGTGCCGGCGGTGAAGGTACACACACAGGGCCTCACGTTTACAGGACTGGGTTAGATCCCTCGTTCTGGGACGTTTTTGGCCAAACTGGGAAAAAGGAGAACTCCTCTGGATAACAGCTAGTGTTGACGTTAACCTTCTTTTAAAGGCAGAGCTGCCAACTCTCACGGTTTCACCGTGTGACACACGTTTTTGCCTGCTTACACACGCACACACACAACAATCCCGATCGCTCGCAATCCAACACTCCCCACCCCCGTCAACAATCCTGATCGCCCGCGGAGACTGCTATAAAGGTATGCATTACAAGATTCTACAGAATCTCCCTCCGGCCAAAACCCAAAAGTTGGCAGCTCTGTTAAGGCGACCTGCCTTCAATGCAAACCAAGGGCGTGCGTTGCGTCCTGGCAGCGGAGCGGTGCTCCTGCCCCCCCCCGTTGATGTGTGCATTGAATAATTCATGGAGCTAATTCTGTCAAGGACTCATTAATGTTCGTGTGGAGAACGTATCATTATTCCGGGGAGTAGAATAACAAGGGAGCCCATGGACGGCCACGCAGACCGCCCCTCATCACAACGGACGGCTTCAGATGAAAAGAGATAGTAATGAGGCCAAAGGAAAGACATCAGCGCTCAGGCAGGGAGGCGGGGAGGCAGATGTTTGGGTCTCAGAGCGTCGTTCCACAGGGGTGTCCGGGTATTGAACGTAGCGTCGTCCCACTCCGGTCCGGTCCTCTCTCTCCGGTCCTGGCCTCTCTCTCTGGATCAGCTGTGATATGAGATTCTGCTGCTACGCTGTCTCACCGATAACTCTGATTAGAGACAGCATCCCTCCCTTTCTCCTCATCATCTCCTCCCCACTCTCTCTCTCTCTCTCTCTCTCTCTCTCTCTGTCTCCTCGTACCTCTGTCTCTCCCTCCCTCTGTCCTTACCTCCCCCCCTCTCTCGCCTTCCCTCTCTGTTTCCCTTTACCTGTCTTTCCCTCTGTGTGTCTCTCTCTCTCTCCTCACCTCCCTCTCTCTATCCTCACCTCTCTCTCTCTCTCTCTCTGTCTCTCTCTCTCTCTCTCTCTCTCTCTCTCTCTCTCTCTCTCGTTCTCTCTCTCCATCTCCCCAACGACCAGTCAGCATCTGGTGCACGTGTAGGGCTACACCTCCAGGCCCCTATTACCCTCCATGTGGAGCGGCTCATTAGATCACATATCTGCTCTCTCTCTCTCTCTCTCTCTCTCTCTCTCTCTCTCTCTCTCTCTCTCTCTCTCTCTCTCTCTCTCTCTCTGCAACACATGCTATCACCTTCTTTCCCCCTGTATCTCCCTCTAGCTCATTATCTCTGACTTTCTCCCCCCCCCTCTCTCTCCCCCCATCCCCCCCTCTCTCTCTCCCTCTCTCTCTCTCTCAAAGGGAGACAGTGAAAACACATTTGAGGTACATTAACATTTACATTAAGGGCATTTAGCAGACGCTTTTAACCAAACGCGACATACAATAAGTACATTTGTCATAAGAGGTGAAACAATATATCGCCGTCGGTACAGTAAGGATCTTCATAGAACCAAGTGCAAGCACTAACAATCACTAGGCTAGCCCATTCCCGGTATACAGTAGTGATAGGTAGCTAATGCAGATGCTACACAATTAAGTACAATGAATAAATACAACATAAGTGCATACATTAAGTGCCGTGACGAACAGGCTACAATAGTGGCAGGGAGCCATAGGTGTACACTTAGCGGCTCCCGACTGCACAGACCTAATCACGTTGGCTCACCCAATGAGTACGCAGTTGGAGGAAACCGACAGAGGGGAGTGAGAGTGAGTCAGTGTGGGAGAAAGCCTAACCTCAGAGGGGGAGGATAGGCTCCGACATCCAACCAGACACCAGGAGATACTCCGATACTCAAAATAGACAGGGAGAGGGAAGTACATGCAGATGTGTTCAGTATGTGTGTGTGTGTGTGCGTGTGTGTTCAGTGTGTATGTGTGTGTGCGTGTGTTTGTGTGTGCGTCGTAACCGTGGTGATCACATGTCCAGTATACTCCTGCCTCCATCATTGATCCATTGTCTCTGACCTCACCACCCCTTTTAGCACGGTCGGTCGGGCGGTTCATTTTAGTTTGTTTATGTGTGTTACGTTACAACTCCCTGCTGTGTCACGGTCACATGACCACTACACGCCTCCTCGACCTATCAGGGCAGTGCGATCTAAGAACGAGCTGTTAGAGAGAGTGTGTGTGGGTCGTGTTTTGAATACATTTTCATGAGATGATTCATGAGATCCTACTTTCTGATCCTATAGTATATGATCATATATGTAGTACATATTCGTCTTTCAGAGGTAGCGTGTACTAATGTAATATTTAATCAGCCGTAGCTCGATGCCTAGAGTTGTATTTATATGAAATGTTAATACTTAAACTTTAATACTGTAGATGTGGCTCTTGTGTATTATTGTGTTGATAGATTACGTTGTTCCATTTTAGAGCGGAAAAGAGCTGACAATTTTGCAAGTAAACAACCCCAAAAACATTGTTTACTCACTTCCCACACAGTATTGACTGTCTGACTATCTAAGTCATCATTCCTGACGTTTTTCATAATTCATGTCGGCAGAGGAGTCGCAGTCACAGGAACCAAGAAACTTTATGAATACCCCCCCCCCCCCCCCCCAGTGAAGGGAGCCAGCCACCAGAACCACCTTCTCCACCAGAAGGCTTTATTCACTGACAGGCAGTTGGTAAAGCAGTCAATGGCTCGTCGCCACAAACCTCTGGGTGTTTCACCCTGCTGGCCCCGGATCCAATAAAACCCATTAACACCGTGCACACCGTGCACACCGTGCACACGTCCACCGTAACACAATCCAGATGTATAAGTTACATCTGGATTGTGTTAGATGCCCTCTCTGTGCCTCGAGTGAATCTAGAATCCGGGAAGGAGTACGTTTCCACATCCTGCTGCGATTCTGGATTATGAGAGAGACATGTCCTGGGTGTGTGTGTGCATGTGTTTGTGTGTGTGTGTGTGTGTGTGTGTGTGTGTGCACATCTGTATTATGTGTGTGACGCCTAGGCATGTTTGTGTATTCTGTTGTTTTTGTTGTGTTGTTTGTAGAGTTGTACACAATTGTGTGTGTGTGTGTGTGTGTGTGTGTAGTAGCATATGTACCTGCCTACATGTGTGTGTGTGTAAGTCCATGTGTAATCCCCCCAGCCCCCCGCTCCGAGCCCCGGCGGTCCGTGAACCCTGCACCCTGATGAACACAGAAGGCCTCCTCATCCCTCTCTAAACGAGCTCTGGCTTAGCGTCCACAATGGACGCCCACGGCAGCCATTGTGTGGGCGTTACAAAGAGAGAGGGGGGTGGGGGGTGGGGGGGGGGGGAGCCAGACAGATATTTAGGGCATTTTGGGATTTAGAAAACCAATTGGTGGCAACGTCAAGGGGAATCGGGCGTAATCAGACACCGAACATAACAAATTAATTTGAAAGAGCCTCTTCTCTCTTCTCTCGTGCGCGGTGTTTTTCTCGTGCGCGGTGTTTTTCTCGTGCGCGGTGCTCCTCTCGTGCGCGGTGTTCCTCTTGTGCGCGGTGTTTTTCTCGTGCACGTTGTTCCTCTCGTGCGCGGTGTTCCTCTCGTGCGCGGTGTTCCTCTCGTGCGCGGTGTTCCTCTCGTGCGCGGTGTTCCTCTCGTGCGCGGTGTTCCTCTCGTGCGCGGTGTTCCTCTCGTGCGCGGTGTTCCTCTCGTGCGCGGTGTTCCTCTCGTGCGCGGTGTTCCTCTCGTGCGCGGTGTTCCTCTCGTGTGCGGTGCTCCGCTCCGCTCCCAGACCTCTCCGTGGGTCGGTGTCAGATGGGCGCTGGCCGTCCCCGCGTGGTGCTTGACTCCGGGACTCCTTCCTCTGGGTGCCTTAGTGGGGCCTCTGACAGGGCGGCCAGGTGTCATTGGGTCCAGATGAACAGTGTTACTGACTCGTTATTGGCTGTCAGCTCCATCAGGGCACTGTGAGCGAGGGGCTGATGGAGGCAGTTAAGCAGGCCGCTCTTTTAATACGGATTTCTAGAGTGTGCGCACGTACACACAAACACACACACACACACACCAACACACACACTCACAAACAGGTACAAACAAGCACCCAAACTTTACACACAACCACACACACACACACACGCACACGCGCACACACGCACACACACACACACACAAAGACAAGCCCCAAAACAAAGTCATTCACACATACACAAACACACACACAAACACACACATAAGCTAACACAAACACACAAATTCAAACAAATGCATACTCATACACACACACACACACACACACACAGTTTTGCATGAGTAGGTACACTCACACAAACACACACACACACACACACCCACCAACCCACCGACCCACACACACACGCGCACACACACACTTTTTGTTTAAAAAAGATGAGTTTGCACATCGGAGGGCATCCTGGAATAGTGAAAGTAAAGAGCTAATGGGTAATAAACCAGTCCTTGGTGGCCTCTTCGAGACCATTTCATATATTTTCTTTAATAGGACTATCCACCGGGCAGAAGCAACTGTGTAAGCGAGGACACACAAAAATAGCAAACACAACAAGCAAGCAAATGAAGTATAGTATTGTATTTAGTGAGCAGTTTTGGGCAAGTTACTTAAAAAAAGTAATTAGTTACATTTACTAGTTAAATCTCCCTAACTAAAGTAGTTATGGAAGTTATGGAAGCATGGAACATTGAAAGATGTTTGAATTACTTGACACCGACGTGGAGAGGCATGTCGGTGTCAAGGTCAGGACAGGTCCAGGGCATAAAGTGCATTTCACCATTATACTCGTTTGTTTAATTACTTGGAAGGAAAAGTAGTGGCTATACATTTAAAGAAGGCTATTTTGGGCTCGCCATTCCTGTTTCTCGTTGACTCACTTGTGTCGTTGTGTGTCCGACTATGCGCCCAACTCTACCTCTGATTGGCTTACCATGAAATCTTACTCTACCTCAGCCAATCGCATTAATGCGATTTTCTCACGGCCACTAACCAAGGAAGAACAGTAAAGAGAGAGAGAACTAGTTGGTCTGATGAAAAAACAGCTTCAATTATAGGAACACGCCACATTTTTTGGAAGTAACGGTAACAGCGTTATAATGATGGGAAGAGTAATCAATTAGATTACTCGTTACTGAAAAAAGTAACGCCGTTAGTAACACCGTTATTTATAACGCGTTATTCCCATCACTAGTTAGTGAGCCGTCCCATTGGACAAGGCATGGAGCCGTCAATGAGCAAGGCATCAGCTGAGGCAGTCAGGAGCGTACTGCATCAGAACCAACCCTATACCACGTCAGTGAGTCCACGCCATTATCCGGTACAGGTGGTCTTTGGATCGCCGCCCCGCACAAGCAACACTTTCACTTTGCCACCGTTTCCCATCGTTCCCGACTAGCAGACTCTGAAGCATGTTGTGAAGGTTTGAGTCCCAGCCAATAGGATTAGGGGTTCAAATGCCACCAAAAAGCAAAGGGTTTGAGATGAAAGCATGTGTAGGCGGAGGAAACACACAGTTACAGAGTTAGCTACTGTAGAAATCTCTCCGGTCGTCACCTTTCATTCAAGCTTTTAATTAGAAGTTCTTCCAACTGTGTAGTATCCCCGCCCGCCGGGGGAACCTCTTCTCTGTTCTGTTCCCTGGCTTGTGGTGTCTGAGGGCCCCCGAAGGGCCCAGACATACGCACACGGACGTAGTCTGTGGACTAGACGGCCGAGCGCCGCCCTGCCCGCCGTTCCAGGCCTCTAGGTTCAGTTTGATACCGGCGTTCTGTCATCAGAGTGAAAGGCCGGCCTGATGAGGGAGGAGGAGCAGGACGAGCGCCTGAAGGTCAGTAGAACCCAGACGCGCCATCCCTCGCGCGGGGGCCGCTGACCTTGTTATGACAACATCCGCGCCGTGATGAAGCGACACAGACACAATCGCACAATGCTAATGCTGCCACAGTCGAGGGAGGGGGCGGGTGTATGTGGACGTAAAGTGTATTTATGTGTGGTTATTAACATCTGTCATGTTACCCTCAGCCCGTCAGTGGCATCTTGTCTCCCCTGTTGGCCTTTTCGCATCTTTTTGCTCATCTTCTCCCTGGCCGTCGGTCGGCACGGCGACAGGAGACTGAGCTTGGCGGGGAGAAGATGAGTGAGTCGCCGCGGCGCGTTAG
>NC_140274.1:3318386-3328386 GCF_964030765.1 Micromesistius poutassou | reverse complement strand
CCTGGTTCTCGTTGACTCACTTGTGTTGTTGTGTGTCCGACTATGCATGCTTTCGAATTTGTGTAAACAACACCCGCCCAACTCTACCTCTGATTGGCTTACCATGAAATGTTACTCTACCTCAGCCACTCGTTATCATTAATGCGATTGTCTCGCGCCCACTAACCAAGGAAGAGCAGTGAAGAGAGAGAGAGAGATCTCATTGGTCTGATGAAAAAACAGCTTTGATTAAGTGACGCGCCGCATGTTTTGGAAGTAACGGTAACGGCCTTATAAAGATGGGAGGAGTAATCGATTTGATTACTCGTTACTGAAAAAAGTAACGGCGATATTTATTAAGCCGTTATTCCCATCACCGCTGTGTACCCTCCTGGTCCCTGTTACTATCCCAGCACCTCCTCTACAGCACCTCCTTCGCCGTGAGGTCTACTGTGTACCCTCCTGGTCCCTGTTACTATCCCAGCACCTCCTCTACAGCACCTCCTCCGCCGTGAGGTCTACTGTGTACCCTCCTGGTCCCTGTTACTATCCCAGCACCTCCTCTACAGCACCTCCTCCGCCGTGAGGTCTACAGTGTACCCTCCTGGTTCCGGGGGAGAATAATGTGAAGTAACCAGACGGAACCAGAGGAGAACGCTGTACGGAGGCGGGGTGCAGGGGGTGGGTGGGAGGAGAGCGAAGGGTCGCCCGCTGCGCCGGGATGGATTCCGACCCCCACCGGAGCTTTTGAAGAACATGCTTCCGGAGGGTGACCTTGGAACCGAGGAACACAGACTCCGCTCCACGGAGGGCTCTGCCGCTGACGGAGGCGTCTCAGCTGTCTGTCTGAGGCTCTCTGAGGGGGAGACGGGGCACACAGGGGACGGAAAGGGGGGGGGGGGGTAGGAGGGGGGAGGAGGGGGGGAGGAGCGAGGGAGCCAAGCACTGGCCTCATCTCGGCAGATGTCAAATCATCACCCGCATGCATCAGTCTGAACCGCAGGTCAGACACTCGCCGTTCCTATTACCCTCCACTATTAGATCCCCAATTGATATGATATGAGGAGGAGCCTCTCCGAGAGAGAGAGAGAGAGAGAGAGAGAGAGAGAGAGAGAGAGAGAGAGAGAGAGAGAGAGAGAGAGAGAGAGAGAGAGGGAGAGAGACGGAGAGAGAGACGGAGAGAGAGAGAGAAAGAGAGAGCCTTCCTCCCTCCCTCCAGACACCAATTTAAAAAGCCAAAGCAAAGTAATCAATTCACAAACCGGAGACGGCAAACTGAATTACTGGGGTGACGCAGTGGCAGGTGCTGGTGCTGGTGCTGGTGGTGATGGTGATGGTGGTGGTAGTGGTGGTGCTGGAAGTGGTGGTGGTGGTGGTGCTGGGGAGCTGGTGCTGGTGGTAGTGATAGTGGTGGGGCTGGCGGTGGTAGTGGTGGTGGTGCTGGTGGTGGTGGTGCTGGTGGTGGTGGTGCTGGGAGAAGGCTGGGGAGGGCTGAGGGGGGGGCAGTACCAGGGAGAAGTGCTTTCACACCTGTCTGTATCAAAGGCGTCTGGGGCCAGGAGCCCGGGGGGCGGGGCTGGGCCCTGAGTGGCAGGCTCACCGCTGGTTAAAGGGGACCTCATGGGGTCTTCGGGTTAGTGTGGGTGGGAGGGTTTCCTTCAAGGCGCCGTTCAACTTTTCCTTCAATCTCAAAGGAAATAAAAAAGACCCCAAGAAAACGTGGATGGCTGGTTTCTCGTCTGAACATCCCCCCCACATTATACACCTACTCAGGTCCCTCTTCCAACTGCTGCCCTCTGGAGAGAAGGCTCAGGGTAAAACATCCCACTTTTGTAACAGTGAGTACCCTGCCACTATAAGGCTCCTCAATGCTCAGGAACCTTGCAGAGTCAACCTGTACTAAATGCATCTTATTTAAATGCACTTTGTAGACTGCACAAGACTCTTTACGGGAAGTTGCAATAGCACAAGATCTTTACTGCTTTTTACTGGTTTGAATGATTGTCTTTGTGATTGTCTTTTGTGTACTGTATGTTCCTGTGTGTGAATTGCCTTTTTTTAACCTGATTGGCACCAAGACAAATTCCAATCAACTGTGTTGATATGGCAATAAAGTATTGAACTTGAACTTGAACTTAACAAAACTGAAAATGGAAATACACACGGATAAATATGTAATGCTAAGCTAAACACAACCCGTTTTCACCCCAGCCCTTAATTGTGAGTGTCTACAGTGGAGACGGTACAGTACAGGCTGTGCAGACGTCTCTGGGTGCACTGTTGACTCCCCTGTTTGTGCTCGTTATGCACTAAAGATCTGACAAATGGTATGAGCGTCCACTGGAACTGATTTGACACGGGCACATACGTATGCATATTAATGACCTGCCAGGGCTGCCACAGAGCCTCAGAAATCACAGACTTTCCCTCTCTCCCTCTCTCCCTCTCTCCCTCCCTCTCTCTCTCTCTCTCTCTCCCTCCCTCTCTCTCTCTCTCCCTCTCTCCCTCTCTCCCTCCCTCTCTCCTCTCTCTCTCTCTCTCTCTCTCTCTCTCTCTCTCTCTCTCTCTCTCTCTCTCTCTCTCTCTCTCTCTCTTTCTCTCACACTCTCTCACATTCTCCTACACTCTCGCCCATTGCGAATTGTATTCATCCATGATTCAACACTTGCAGGCCATACATCTTCATTAGTCCCTCTAGTGTGAAAGAATGGAGTCATTTCTGATTCTTTATTGCTGCTGTGTTGATTAGGAGGGGGTGGGGGGGGTGCTGATCTGCAGTATGCAACTCACTCAAGTCTATTATGGATGGTTGTAGCCTTCTCAGAATACTCTGACTTAAGTCTATTACGGATTGTCCTTCACTGAATACTCTGACTTAAATCTATTATGAATGGTTGTAGCTTTCTCAGAATAAAAGAAGAAAGCCTCCAGCCCCAATCCCCATGGCCACAACCCCCGGAACCACTCCTACACACTCATTGTTATAACAGTCAGACGGCACCACGCTGGGCTGGTTTGTCACGCGCCGAATCATTCTCATTTTCCTTTCTTTCAATCATTACGGCACTCGCTGGGACTTTGACAAGCCCTTTCAAAAGCAGCAGAAGTGTTTGCTCACCACTTTATATTTAATATAATTGCAGCTGCTATTTTGTTCCGGCATTTCATCCATAAGTGCCGCGCCGCGTTAGCCTGGTGCTACCAGACCATCGTACTACTATTTCATTTGTACAGAAGGTCTGGAACTGCTGTAATTGGCAAACGTTCACTCACTTGGAGGCGGGTGTCTGTTGAAGTTTAAAACTATTGGATCTGCCCAGTGCCACTCTGGATCTGCCATAACCAATCGCAATAGCGTTTGGTCGTGACGTATGTCATACGCCGGGACCGGCCGGAAACTACGTTGCGCGCATGCGCAGGCTGTGTACACAAACAAAACAAGATGAAGCGTGAAGATGTCTGTCAACGATAGCTGCAGGTTTTGTTCATCTAATTTTAGAGTTCAAGAACAATTACAAATTCTACATTAATATTCGATAGTAAGGACAAAGATAATGTTTGCAGTCAACTGTCGAGGCTGGGTCTTGTCATTGACAATACGTTGCTACTTCGACGTCATCGTTCTCAGCCACTTCCTCTGTTCGCTGATTGGTCACACAGAAATTTGTTCGGGCAAAATGCCACTAACAAGCCCCAGCCCAGACTGACTACTGAAGGGAAAATGAAATTTGGGCAGAAGTAGGTGGGCGGGCGGAGCCAGGCTAGCGCCGCGTCACATTCTCACACAAACAGCTTTACAAAACAAACATTTACAAAAAGTGGACCGCAGAATACAATCAATAAGAAATCCCAATTGATTGCAATAGCCCTCCAATTTGACATCTACTCTAGCTATACATTCATGTTCAGAATCCATGTGATGCTGTATTTATATGAGGCTAACCGTGATAGCCCAAATAGCTAGGTTCTGGCTAGCACAGATCATAACCTTGTTTCCCAACGGCCACAGGCTCCCCTGTAGGCATCCTTGAGCCCTATGCCCTCGCCTCCTTAACAACTACCTGAAGCCATGCTTACACTTTACATAAGGGTACACTAATTATCCATTCATTAACATTGGTTAGTGCAGTAATAAGCATTAGCTAACAATTAACAGACTTAACTAACAGCTCACTAATGGTCTAGTAATAATTAACTAATGGTGTTCATGTTTAATAATGGTGTTCATGTTACCGAAGGCATTAATTTATGCATTGTTTGATAGGGTAAGGGCTTACCCTAGCCCTTACACTAACTCGTCTGGGAATTGAATAATGTTTAAATAAATGCCCTGGTTAAGATGAACACTATCAGTAAATGATAACTAGAGCGTAAGTTAACTGTTAATTAACTCTCCCTTAACTGTTAGTCAATGCATATCACCGTGTTCCCTCATGTTAATTTAATTGTTAGGTTAATCATCGCACCCTTATTGAGAAGTTGAACCGAAATCCCAGTATGGTTGGATAAAAGCAATGACGTCGTCGAAACAGTAATGGCCGCCACGCGAGAGCCTCCACTCCCCCACCCAAGCAGAGATAGCGTAGAGCACAGAGGCCTATTTAAAAGAACAGACCTATCTCATTCCACCATGTCCCCCCGGCGCCCCATTCCTCACACTCCGGAGAGAGAGGAGCGCTCGCTACCCGGCACATCGACGCCGGCGCCATCGCGGAAACAATCTCAAGTCGTCTCCGCTGAGCCTCTCTCCGCTTTGAGCCAACTGACAGGATGTGATGTCAGCACATTCCTTTCAAACATCGTACGGGTTAGCGTTCCTCTTCTTCTTCTTCTTCTTCTTTCCTCTGCGTCCCGCCAACTTTCTCCCCTATCTCCGTGGAAAGCTTTAAAAAGTGGAGATGCTGCAGTAAATGAAAAAGCGTTTTAATAAAGCGGCGCCGGGTGATGTTTATCGTGAGAGCCTCCGTCTCAGCGCGCGTCGGGCCAATGTTCCCGGGCCGCGTACGTGTGTGTGGGTATGCGTGAGCGTGTGACACTTCTCGGATATCGCATCTCCCTCATCTCTCTTCATTACCATCACATCCAGCCACACTTAGCCACAGCCCTCACACCTGAAGCCCTCCTGAGCGGGCCCCCCATCTGCCGGGGGACTGCTCCGCACCACTCGCGTCCGGGGCTCCTGCCGTAGCTTTCCTAGGGGCCGCTTCTAAGTGAGATGGATGGGGCTCAAGCAGGGAAACAAACAGCAGGCCCACAACCTCCAATTGGATTAGACACCGAGAACCGTCAGCGCAAACACAGCTCTCTCTCTCTCCTGCTCTCTCCCCCTCCCTCCCTCCCTCTCTCTCTCTCTCTCTCTCTCTCTCTCTCTCTCTCTCTCTGCCCATCCCTCTCTCTCTCCTCATCCCTCTCTCTCACCATCCCTCTCTCTCTCTCTCTCTCTCTCCCTCTCTCTCTCTCTCTCTCTCTCTCTCTCTCTCTCTCTCTCTCTCTCCCCATCCCTCTCTCTCACCATCCCTCTCTCTCTCTCTCTCCCCCCTCCGGATTGGGGAGGGGGGGGGGTAGGGGGTGAGGTGAGAGCGCGTGACGCGAGACGTAACTCTGGGACCCAGAGCAGGTGATGTAGAGAGGAGTGGAAGGGCCGAGGTCAGGGGAGGACAGATGTGGCTCTGTATGAGAGAACACAGTCAAACGGCTGGGCCTGACAGGCCTGTCACCGCTACAAACACACGCACACGCACACGCACACAGAGACACACACACACAGAGACACACGCACACACACTGCTGTAGTGTGGCCCCCCACCAGTGACTGTATGAAGGTGGAGGCCTCCAGAGGTTCCTGAGAAGCTATAGGGTTAGCCTCTCAGGAAGCTAGGGTTTAGCCTCTCAGGAAGCTAGGGTTAGCCTCTCAGGAAGCTAGGGTTAGCCTCTCAGGAAGCTGTGTCTGCTGCTGCTGCTGAGCTCCAGGTCATCAGGAAGGGACTCCGGCACGGCCAGCAGCGCGCCTGCTCGGGGTGCAGCCTGGTCAGGGCGGGGGTGGTGGGGTGGTGGGGTGGTGGGGTAGTTTGGTGTTGGGGTGGTGGGGTAGTTTGGTGTTGGGGTGGTGGGGTGGTGGGGTGGTGGGGTGGTGGGGTAGTTTGGTGTTGGGGTGGTGGGGTGGTGGGGGTAGTTTGGTGTTGGGGTGGTGGGGTAGTTTGGTGGTGGGGTGGTGGGTAGTTTGGTGTTGGGGTGGTGGGGTGGTGGGAGTGGTGGGGGTGGTGGGGTAGTTTGGTGTTGGGTGGTGGGGTAGTTTGGTGTTGGGGGTGGTGGGGTGGTGGGGTAGTTTGGTGTTGGGGGTGGTGGGAGTGGTGGGGTGGTGGGGTAGGTTTGGTGTTGGGGGTGGTGGGGTGGTGGGGTAGTTTGGTGTTGGGGGTGGTGGGGTGGTGGGGTAGTTTGGTGTTGGGGGTGGTGGGGGTGGTGGGGTGGTGGGGTAGTTTGGTGTTGGGGTGGTGGGGTAGTTTGGTGTTGGGGTGGTGGGGTGGTGGGGTGGTGGGGTGGTGGGAGTGTGGGGTAGTTTGGTGTTGGGGGTGGTGGGGTGGTGGGTAGTTTGGTGTTGGGGGTGGTGGGGTGGTGGGGTAGTTTGGTGTTGGGGTGGTGGGAGTGTGGGGTAGTTTGGTGTTGGGGGTGGTGGGTGGTGGGAGTGTGGGGTAGTTTGGTGTTGGGGGTGGTGGGTGGTGGGGTAGTTTGGTGTTGGGGTGGTGGGGTGGTGGGGTGGTGGGAGTGTGGGGTAGTTTGGTGTTGGGGTGGTGGGGTGGTGGGAGTGGTGGGGGTGGTGGGGTAGTTTGGTGTTGGGGTGGTGGGGTAGTTTGGTGTTGGGGGTGGTGGGGTGGTGGGGTAGTTTGGTGTTGGGGGTGGTGGGAGTGGTGGGGTGGTGGGGTAGTTTGGTGTTGGGGGTGGTGGGGTGGTGGGGTAGTTGGTGTTGGGGGTGGTGGGGTGGTGGGGTAGTTTGGTGTTGGGGGTGGTGGGGGGTGGTGGGGTGGTGGTGGTGGGGTAGTTTGGTGTTGGGGTGGTGGGGTAGTTGGTGTTGGGGTGGTGGGGTGGTGGGGGTGGTGGGGGGTGTGGGGTAGTTTGGTGTTGGGGGTGGTGGGGTAGTTTGGTGTGGGGGGTGGTGGGGTGGTGGGGTAGTTGGTGTTGGGGTGGTGGGAGTGTGGGGTAGTTTGGTGTTGGGGGGTGGTGGGGTGGTGGGAGTGTGGGGTAGTTTGGTGTGGGGGTGGTGGGGTGGTGGGGGTAGTTTGGTGTTGGGGTGGTGGGGTGGTGGGGTGGTGGGAGTGTGGGGTAGTTTGGTGTTGGGGTGGTGGGGTGGTGGGAGTGTGGGGTAGTTTGGTGTTGAGGGTGGTGGGGTGGTGGGGTAGTTTGGTGTTGGGGGTGGTGGGGTGGGGTTGGTTAAGTGGTTGGGTGGTGGGGCGTGATAGACATACACAGAGTGAGTAAGCAGGGAGGAGGTAGGAGAGAATATGCGGTGGAATTGAAAGGGAAAGAAAGTAGCAGAGATTCGTCCTTGCATTCGTTTCTTTGAATGTAAAGATAAGATTTGACCAGCTGATGAAAGCGGCAAACGTGTGCAGCTTCTCTTCCAGTTGGAGTTAAATTCACACATCACGCTGCGAGACACGAGGTGGTGATGTGCTTTGACGAGTTCAGGAGTTTATCGCTACTTAGCCGTTTACCTGCATCACTACTGGAAAACAACTTTGTTCAAATGTCAGCCGTATTGTGTTCCCCCAGATCAGTGTGAACCCTCTCTGCCTGTTCCTCTCAACCCCTTTGTCTCTGAGTATCCCCCCCCCCTGTCGCTCTGCCTCTCTTCTATACATTTCTGTTCTTCGATTCTTCACTCCATTCCAGGCGTTAATCATCATCAGACGGAAACATTGACTCTCGCTAAACGCTGCATTGTTAAAGAACTTGTCAGTCCATTTGTGTTTATTATGGCATTAACAATATAATTATAATTAGTTATTCAAACGTGTATCCTAATATAATTAATTCTTACTAAACAATAACTGGAGATAAACAAGAGGCGAGATAGAACAGACAATTACCCAGCAGATATACGATAAAGCTGTTAGATTGAGCAGATGTTCTTTGTATTCATCACTCACAGAAGCTCCTACTTTGCTCATTTATGAAAGAAAACATGACGCAAACCTTTTTTTGGCACAAACAACTTGGATAGCCTTCCACTAACAACGACCTACATGGACTTCAAACACATGAACACGGCTGGATGGACTATAGATAGATCAGACAATAGACAGATGGACAGAGATACAGATAATTGTTTGGATGAATGGAGGGGTGGATGATAGGTGAATAGAGGAATAGATAGATAGAAGGTACGGTGAATAGATTAACAGATGAATAGATGAATGGATAGGTGAATAGGTGGATGATTGGATAAAAGGTACGGTGAAAAGATTAACAGATGAATAGATGAATGGATAGGTGAATAGGTGGATGAGTTGATGAGGGGATAGGTGAATAGATGAATGGATGAGGAGACGGTTGAATCGATGATGATTCGCTGTATGGTGGATGACTAGACGGGTGGAATAAGGACACGTGGATGAAGGGGGGGATGCGTGCTGCTCGTTTACGTATCTCCGATGCCTCCCTCTGTGCAGCAAGGCCTGTGAAGACGAGCAGAGACTAAGTGGGGCCCGCTTGACCTAGATTCACCAGCAGGAGGCCTATCCTCAGAGGAGTCACCTCTGCGTCTGCATGGGCTCCCTCATTTCACCAGCCAAGACACAAAACACAATGTTTTTCAGGCCATGTCAGCCAACGAGATCCCTGCGCCAATGACCTGCATCGTACCACGCGCCCCCCCCCCCCCCCCCCCCAGATCCCCGACCCAATCAGGGCCCTTGACCCCTCACTCGCTGTGAGAGTGAAGCACCTTTGGATAACACAGGATTAGCTTTCAATTACCGCATCGTCAGACCCGAGGTTGGCTGGTTCGTGATGTGTGAATCTGAGGGTTGTGTTGTCTCACGGCCGCATGTGGCTCGGGGGGTAGAGAGGGTTGGCTGGTAACCAGAAGGTTGCTAGTTCGATCCCAGGCTCCTCCTAGCTGAGTGCCGAGGTGTCCCTGAGCAAGAAACCATATGCTGGCTGTCGCCTTGCACATGAATGATAGGCAATATTGTAAAGCGTTTTGAGTGGCCACCTCTTTTCAACACACATGGAATAACGATCTGTCATTGGATGTTTTGTCCTGCTTTCTCTGCACACAGTGTGCATCATTAATAACAAGACGGTCTCAGATGTGTTCTACGTGGCACCGCCGCATATAAGACATTAATCCTGAATCCTAAAAATAATTCCATAAATCCTGGGTGTGCCCGGTTTTTCATTTCAAACGGTCCTGTTTTCCCTATTCCCCCCCGAGCCCAGAGGGAGAGCAGAAGCAATGATTTGGGGTCTGGGCAGCCCGAGCAGGAGGGACAGGCTGGGAGATCACTAGCACAGTTGTCTCTGTTTGAGACTTTGAGCCAGAAAACAGAGGAAAATATGATTGTATTCATTATGCATTTGGATGCCCCCGGTGGCTTCCCCTGACACTGCAGCAACTCCACATCGTCTGCTTGTTCGCTTCCCCCCAGCTTTCATGGCCGCATAGAGATACTGCTGTGAGGCGTGTGTGTGTGCGTGCGTGCGTGCGTGCGTGCATGCGTGCTTGTGTGTGCACATGTACATATGAATGCAGCTCGCCCCGTTTGTCTCTATGTGTGCACATCGGCGTATGTGTGTGTGTGTGTCTGCGTGCATGTGTGTGCGTGCGCGTGTCTCCCTGCGTGCACGTCTGCGTGTGCGCGTGTGTGCGCGTGTCTCCCTGTGTGCACGTCTGCGTGCGCGTGTGTGTCACTGCAGAGTGTCCTGTCCCTGTTGGGTGATACTGAGGGAGGGTTCCAGATGGCTGCCCATGGAGCTCAGTCTTAATCACAGTCCACACCTGTCCTCTCCTCACCGGGCAACG
>NC_140274.1:3306096-3318186 GCF_964030765.1 Micromesistius poutassou | reverse complement strand
GACGGACAGACTGACTGACAGACGGACAGAGGAACGGAACCGGAGCTGGTTCGTCGGGTTAGTCAGAGGGAGAACAAGGCGCGTGCCTTCTGCCGGCGCTGGGATGGAACGATGGAGAGGATGAGGTGACCCAGGGAACAGGGGGGGGAGAGTGAGACGTGGAGAAGGAGACGGAGGGGTGAGGGAGGGAGAGAGACATTAGGGAGATGGATGGGGACAAGGGTAGTAAACAGACAGAAGCAGATGAACAGATGATGATAAAGCAGGTAGAGGCACACCGACAGGAGGTAGATAGAGAGACAGAGATGTACAGAGAGAGATTGAGGACAAGAGAGAGAGAGCAGATGGAGCAAAAAAGGGAGAGAGAGAAAGAGAGGCAGAGAGAGCCAGCGAAAGAGGGTTAATACAGGCTGCGCTACCACTCTTTAATAATACACAAGCCACGCAGTTAAAATGGATAAACATATAAAAGATTCATCAGCCTGACGTCGGCCGCGGTTGGAGTGTGTGTGTGCATGTGTGTGTGTGTGTGTGTGTGTGTGTGTGTGTGTGTGTGTGTGTGTGTGTGTGTGTGTACGTGTACGTGCTCACCTGTCATCCTGTGCGTACCGTACTGCGTTACGTAATATTAATCCCAGCTTCACGCATTAATATCAAACGGTTATATATGTCACAGGTTAAGTACTCGCCCCCCCCAAATCAGTAGCAATTATTTTTGAGTTAAAATATCAAACTCCAAAACCCGACACTTTATATTTCCCACTAAAAGGGGACATATTATCGGCTGAGGATTTACAAACGAGGAAGTGGCAGAGGCACACGCTGCAGGGGAGGAAGTGGCGGCGTGTTGTGGGCGCTACGAGACATCAGCGGCAACATGAACAAACAATACTTTGTGTAGAGGAGCGGTGTGGCTCTGGTGTGGCAGCTGCACACCGTTCCTGGGAATCACGCACCCACAATGCAACACACGCACGCACGCAGGCGCACGCATGCACCCACAATGCAACACACGCACCCGCGCAGGCGCACGCACGCAGGAGGCAGCAAGGGAAGGAGAGATGGAAAGACATCCTCTCTTGAGTGGAGATACTGCTCAGTCTGACTTATTTAAAAGTTTCAGTGCTCGCAAAGTTCAATTAGTGAAGCCACGTCCATTCCTGGCCCCGCTCCCCACTGGCCTGTCAATCACCCGGCCAGGACCCATCACAGCCCGGGATACACATGCACACACACACATGTCCGCTCACACACGTGCTCACATGCACACTTCTGCATGTCCATCATGCGAGCATTGAGATGGACACACGCACAGGCACTGGCCCACACACAAGCATGTCCGTAGAAATATGCAAATACCTATACCTATACACTTCAGCACATACTAATCACACACACAATCTCACTCTTTCCCCACACACACACACACACACACACGCGCGCAGTCACACACGGGCGCATACCCACCAAGCATCTACAGCAAACATGCTCATCCATATACACATGCAAGAACCCAGTACCCACGCACACACACACACACACACACACACACACACACACGCACAGTGCAAGAACCCATTGGATTGGTGGAGGTGATGGTTAAGTGCCAGCTGTCTCAGGTCAAGAGTCTGATTGTTTTTTGTTAGTTTCCGTCGTCCCATTTGTTTGTCCGTGACACTCAGTTTTTGTAAATAAAATCCCAATGCAACTTCAACGCATGAACCTCTACTGGATCTAAGACACATTTCCTCTACGACAGTCCCCCCCACACACACACACACACACACACACACACACAGCACTACTGTGAGTCCTGAGCAGCAGAACACAGCCACGTGACACCATGACACACACATGTGATCCATTGTCGTCACCTGCGGACCCCGCATGTGATCCATAACATGTGATCCATGATGGTCGCCTGCGGAGCCCACATGTGCTTCATGTCCACAGACAACAGTCACGCGGTCTACCTGTCGTCTCTCCCAGTCGGCCTGGGAGAGGGCAGCGGACGCGGCTGCCGGTGAGAGGGGGTGGAGTTGGGCGAGAGACACTGAGGGGAAACAGACTAGTGGTTGTAAACGTTATTGTGCCATTAATCAAAGTGACAGCTCCCCGGCCTCAGAGGTCGTCCCACGCTGGGAGCCGTCCCCGGTGACATGCAGTGGCAGAACCAGGCCTGTGTGTGCTGCTGTCCCCCCCCCCCCCCCCCCCCCCCCCCCAACGCCACTCAGACCCGAGCGGAACCGACCCCGCTGTCCACCGTCTGTTTCAGGGAACATTCTGTCTCACACAGCGGGATCCGGCAACATCGCCCTTCTAGTTGTTTAAGTTAACTCCCCCCTTCCCCCCTTCCCCCCCTTCACCCCTCTTATGCACTGATTGTATGTTGTACGTCCTGGCACTCCCTTAACCCTCCCTTAACCCTAGATTTTTGCCCTAACCCTATATTTTGCGCGTTCTCGTGTAGGGGTAGGGTGGCCATTACTGTAGGGAGCAAGGGGGAGTGCTATTTTGCCCTTATAATCAACCCTCAAAACGTAGTGAGGTCCGATGCAGACTTAAAACGAAGTGGAAGATTTACTGTTGAGGGCACTCCAAACCAAGTGGAGGTTTTAAGGGGGGAGAAATGGGACAGGGCCTTAATGTACGCACATATTGCATGTTGTACCCTCTGTTGTATACGGGGAATGGGTTAACCTAGTTAGTAAGTGCCAACCTAGTAGTTAGTGCTTGCCACTTGGTTCTATGAACATCCTGACTGTACCGACAGCGATATATTATTGTTGTTTCTCTTTCTTCTGACGAATGTACTTGTAGTAGATAAAAGCGAATGCCCTGAATGTAAATGTAAAGATGTCCATGATCGGGTGTCTGTGACGTTGTGCTCGCCCTGCCCTCGGAGGAGGACCAGGCGCAGAGAGAACAGCCTCTGTGTCGCAGTGTGTCGTCAGGCTCTGTCTTCAGTCAGGGCGACCGCCACAGCATCACTGAGACACTAAATATACACAAGATGATGTTTTCAGCGGAAGAGGAACAATTATATTCCCCCTAATTTTCAACTCATGGAAATGCACAAGATAGGGAATGGAAATCTCTGTAGGCTATGCAAAAGCCACCCAATAATTAAAGCCACCCATGAATGGCCTGTTTAACCGTGTTAATGTACTGAAGTGCTCTTGGTTTGGTAATGTATATATTTTTATTTTTTTGAGAGAGAGAGAGCCAGAGCCAGAGCCACAGAGAGAGAGACAGAGAGACAGAGAGAGAGAGAGAGAGAGAGAGAGAGAGAGAGAGAGAGACTGCATAACTTGGGCTGTCATTTCATATTTTGAGCATCAAATAGCGGACACAAGGAGGCCAAACTTAATCAGTTCTCTTGCATAAAGAGCTTGTAATGGCCTTGATTAATGAACTATTTAGCCGTTCATAGGGGGGAGTTCAGGGGGTGATGCAAGACTTGCATGGCCACACTCACACACACACACACACACACACACACACGACACACACACACACACACAACCCCCCCCAAGGGGTCCCCAGATAGCTCATAGAACACAGAGGGAAAGCATGGGGCGCTACATCTGAAGCAGTCTGGTGGAAGACATTAGGAATCAACACATGATCCTGCGACAGCAGCAGGGCAGTCACACTCAAGCACACACACTCCACAGCACAACACCATTTGCATCTTTCTAATTACTACTATTTAGTTTTCCGGCATACACGTTTATCCAAAGCAGTGGATACAGGGATTCCTTAAAGACGCATATCATTACGGAGCATCTCGCTAAAAGGATGCCTACCGCCACCTGAGGCTCTCAAACCCTAAAGTTAGTGTGGGATTAAACATGAACCATAAGCCACCCCCCCCCCCACACACACACACACACACACACACACACACACACACACACCCCTCTTACGCACTTATTGTATGTTGGCCGTCCTTGCACTTAAAAACTGTACTTAGCATTGTGTAGCACCTTATCCTAGCTATCTCTGTTGTATACGGGGAACGGGTTGACCTAGCGCTTGTTAGTGCTTGCCACTTGGTTCTATATGAACATACTTACATGCCGACAGCGATATATTGTTGTTTCTCTTTCTTCTACAAATTTACTTATTGTAAGTCGCTTTGGATAAAATGTGTGATATAAATGTAAATGTACAGGCACGCCTGCCCGGTGCCAGACTACAATCCAACCTGCAGCCACTGGGATGTGGACAGAGTCCCCCTCCTCCTTCAGACTCCAGCCTTTTCTCCCCCCTATTATTCTGTGTTCTTGTTGCCCTGTCCCGGTTCTGTTATTCATGATTGTGCGGGGGTGTCCGGTACGATATGCTGGTCATTGCTCGCGGGCAGCGGGGAGGACATGGCTCCCTGGGAGGCTTGTTAATTATCCTCCTCCTCGCCCGCACCGCTCCTCCTCGCAACCGGCACAGAGATCAAATATCGATCACGCAAAACAACAGGCAGCTGCTCCCGTCGTAACACAGGAACAAAGCCGCGCAACGCTACACAGCCCCCGTAATAAAATAAGATGATCACACACACACACACGCACAGCCTTTGAAGCTGATACCTGTGCCGACCAATCGGCTTGTTTTGCTGCATTTGTTTATGAGCGTGGCTGCGAGGATTCTTATTATATTCCAAAGCAGTGGCAGAAACATCTGGTATCTCATCATAACGCGGTCGATTCCCCCGCTCTGTTCTGGGGGAACACAATAGGGCCGTTCGACGTGACGCAATCACCACCGCCCGTTAGGAAGTATAGGATGATTACTAATCATATCATGATTATGATATAATTATCATGATTAAGATATGATTAGTCATTATGGGGTGACATTGTTGTGTTTGAAACTGCCACAGTGTTTCTTATGTGACTTGTGTCAAAACAAAGTTTTGATCAGCCTAGGAAATGGTATATAAACTTTCTCAAAATGGCGGAGTACCCGCGACAGAAAAATCCCATGATGCTTACTGATGTACAAGCCCTATAGCGCTGAAAAATAGTACAAAACAACAGAACAGGACCATCGACTCATACATGACGATGACATGCGATGACATGTAGTGTCCTGTACATTGGTACAGGACACTACATGTCATCGCACAGGACTGGCCACCCGTACAGCTGGGACGCGCCCATCCTGTCACGTGTTTGTGTGGCTTCAGCCAGAGACACAGACTCAAGTGAACCGCTCCTCTCAGGTGAGACAGTAGAACTCTATCCTCTCAGGTGAGACAGTAGAACTCTATCCTCTCAGGTGTGACAGTAGAACTCTATCCTCTCAGGTGTGACAGTAGAACAGTCCTCACAGCTCATGACGTTACAGTTCTGCTTTTGTAAAGAACGGGGTGGATGGAGGCAGGAGGGAGGGTTAACTCACAAAGGCCCAATTCATATTTTGCTCATTGCTCCGTTTAGATTCGTCAACGGCGATGCGATGGCGCCGTCCGTCCGTTAAGCGCTCCGGCGAGCCAACCACCTGACCTTGGCTCGTTAGTAACGCCTCTTGTACTTCTTGTTCTTGCCAATTCAATCTGGTATGCTGAGGTACCTACACCCCCCCCACCCCCCCCCCCCCCCTAGGGACAGCCCATTAAAGTCTGTCAAGCTTGCATTATGCACTTTATGTTGGCAAATACAAACGCCACTGCAGCAAACGCCGGCCATCTGCACTCCTGGGCGCAATTTACAAATATTAGCATTCATGCAAAACACATTTGGACTAGATGAATGAAGATGGAGACGGCAAAGTGTTGTAATGTGTCCCCTGTGCCCGCCGTCGTGTTCCGCTGTCACTAGTCCGTCTGGGGGCTCTGTCGGCGGCCAACCGAGAATTCTCACTAAGCTCTGGCTTTTGTACTAACTGATGAGAGTGCATTATTTTGAGTTTGTTCTGTCTGTGTGTGTGTGTGTGTGTGTGTGTGGTGACCTTTACGATTAGCACACTTGCGTTGGAACCGACTTAAAAACACACCAAAATGTGAAAACACACAACACTGCAAAGCCTAATATAAGGTTCTGATGCAGCAGATTTTATCAAACATGTTGTTCAGAGAAGTTTTGTTTTGTTCAGCAACTCCTAACTGACCCCAGTCTACCTGCAGATTTACTGTGCACAAACCAGGGACCCTGAATGGAGTTTATCAGAGACCCCACCAACACACCCTGAGCCAATGTCTTCATCACTGTAGGGATAGCAGCAACCTCTGACAATGACTCAATCAAATATAAATAAACCGTCCATGGTCCAATGATTCACCCCGAAATACACAAACACTCGCATGAAAAATACAAAGAAATAGTTCCTTGAACAGTCGAAACCACCGCTCCTCCCCGCTCCGACGTGTCTACACAGGCTCTCTGTTGTCAATGCGGTAAACCCAGAGAACCCGAGCACAAAGAAGTCTTAACTACACATTCCCACCACTAAAATAAACCCAGACACCCGAGGGTGGTCTTAACATAAGCCTGAACCATTTTGTCGCTAGAAAATGGCTGGTTCCCATGATGATGTTAGCTGCCGTGGCGAGAGAGAGTCGGGGTTTTCTAAGACTGTTCGAGACGTTAACTGTACCAGCGGTTAGCCGTTGAAATGGCTCACATTCATCTGCAGCGTTAATATGACGCTACAGTACCAGTGTGTCCTTAAGCACAGATTCTATATCGTCCCTACAGGACAACAGTCCCGTGCCCTGAACTATGCTAATGGTTCCTATGGAAGGACATTGATCAACATCTCCTGCAGACAAACAGACCTGACAACCCTCCCTTCCCTTAGGGCGTGCCGTACCAGAAGTATACAATTATACCCAAGGGAAAACATTTCCACCAGTGTGAAGTGGCTGGGTTTGCATCTGCGGACGTGTGTGAAGCGCAGGGCAGCAGAAGAGTTATTTTTCCGTTTGTTTGGGTGCATTGTGTGCGCCCCAAAATGGAAATGTTGTTCAGAGGCAATCACCAGTCGGAGCGACAGGAGATTTACACACAAAGGAGAGAGCAGAGGCAGAATAAAACCAACTGACGATCTGAGCGCACATCTCTCTCCGCTAATATTCCAGGGAACAACTTGGCCTGATTCCCTGTTGGGTTCGTGTTTTGTGTTTATATTTATTATAATCAATGTCCGTAAATAAACGTCAACCTTTTTTTTCTCCTTTTTGTCTTAAGGAAGATAAATTGAATCGGGAGTTTCAACCGGCCACCATGAGGCAATTCCGGGGAATAATATCCACGGCATAAACCGCAGTCCAATGTCAGCGAGAATAACACTTAATATTCCCGAGCACTGCATTACATTCCTGTCAGTCTTCATCTCCTCTCTCCCATTCTCGCCTGTCCATCAAGGTCAGGGCGTTCTCCCATTCCGTGTGATCTGGCAGCTCGTAGGCTGATCACCTGATGGCCTCAAAAGAAGCCTATAGAGGCTCTTACAGTATATATTACATACGTACGTCAACAGCCCGGCTCTTTTCAAGCCGGCGGACGCAGGAGTGCCTTCCTTGACCGTCAAACAGAGGTCGCGTGAATCAAAGCGGTGAGGCGATTTGTGTGCAGGCTTACGCAACATGTTAACACAGTGATTCATTTGTAAACGACGTACGTATGTGCATACATGCAGACACCGCACCGGCCCTGGGTGCTCTGGGTCTGTCTGAGTGACACCCATGATGCCTTCTCCTGGCACCCAAGCACGAGTCAGAAGAAGGCCTGCCTCATCAGCACCCCTAATGTGGAGCGAGCAGCCAGTGATTCACGTTAACGCGGCCCTAGAGTGCCTCATGGCTTGGCTTGTGATAAAAACGCTGCCGGGATTAGCTGGGCTATCTGAGGCGTAGCACATCCCAAATTAGGAAGGAGTTAATGAACAATCAATTTTGTGTACCATATTATGAAACCGAGAAATCCTTCTCCATTAAGTATAATTGAGGGTACGATTTGTAATAAAATATAATCATCTCAATCATCCTCGTCTATTTATACGTATTTTTCCAGTGCTTCTTGGTTCAGGAAATAAGACGTTTGAGCTGGAATTGATAGAAATCAGTGAAATGGTTTTACAACAGCGTTTCATTTTGAACCACGCAGAATCAAATCCTCGCACTTCTTTTCTGGGTCACAGAAAAATGGCTGAGGATTGTTTTTTTGGTGTCTGCGTTCACCCAGACTGGAACACACCTGGTGATAACCACTCACCCACCAGCACAGACCCACCGACACAGAAACCCTACTTACTCAACCACCGGCCTCATGACTGCCCCGCTCACACAAGCCTTCAAAAACACACAATTAACCTTTGGTCTCTCCGCAATTGAAGGCCCCGCACACCAGAGATGGGGGACTCGAGTCGAGTGACTTGACTCGAGTCAGACTCGAGTCGCCAGATTGAGGACTTGTGACTTGCTTGATCAACAGTGATTGAAGACTTGACTTGACTTGGACTTGCTATCCATGACTTGAGACTTGACTTAGACTTGCATGCAATGACTCGAAGTCATTGCTGTCTTGGTTAATATGTAAATTATCAAATAAATCGATTTTTTTCGATTGGATGTTTCCTGTTGCATGTGGGCAAACATGGCAATCTGTAATCTGTACCAAGTGACGCACACGCAGCCGTAACTCTAGCGGTAGAGTGGCCGGCTGGCCGGAGCTTTGAAGATGGAAGGTGTGAGTACGAGTCCTACTGCTCCTATAAGTCAGAAGGGCCAAGAGCTTACTGTTATATCATCCACAACACAAGCACTCAATAGTGTTCGGAACGGGGACACACTCCTCCGGCGGGAGTCTGCATACGGCAACGGTCCCTTTCTCCTCCATGTCGCAGTTCAATCTGGACTTCAGAGAGTCAAAGCCACAGCTCCCTCCTTTCCCCCAATTCCTTCTGCACCACGGACGCTCCCGCAGCCGTGGATACAATTATTATAGGGGGTAAACATTCTCTCTCTCTATCTCTCTCTCTCTCTCTCTCCCTGTATCCCAAACATTTGAACTTTTGAGTGGTCATTGGGGAATTATGGAGCACATTGGCACATCCTCTTTCAGGGGATGGGTATGTTAATGAAACAGGGATGTTTTTGTTATAAAGTCCAACTACTGGATGGTTTGACTTCTGTAGTTTTGTTTGTTAAGCCTATTACTCCAGGCATTATTCTTCACTGGTTGGAAGGTTCTAATAAAGAGATGGAATCCCAGTAATCTTTGGTCTTCGATTTAATTAACTATAGTGACTGGCATGTATATTGATAACCCAATGGAATTGACTTTGTAGTTTTATCATGTAGTTTATCATGTTGCCATGTTAAGTTGGTGCAACTTACAGTAGCTTCACATGTAGTGAACTTCTTTTGCTGTGTTTGTGTAACTTAGCTTGCTACATTTGACTGGGTGGTAGCTTCTGTGTAGTGAAGCTTCATTTATAGCAGAGTAACTGATAGCTTAGCTCACTACATTTTCAAAGTAGCTTGCCCAACACTGGTTTTAATCATGTTGACGTTTTAGGCCTAATTACATTTTTTCTATATTTCCCTGACACACACACACTCCACTATCCCCCACACACACTCCACTCCCCCCCCCCACACCCACACACACACACACACACACACACACACACAGGGTGAGGCCTCTTTTAAGTATTGGATTTTAAGTATTTAAGTCATACTTCAAGTTCATTCTTAGTTCAAGTTCATTCTTTGATGCACTGTATTTTGCGACGTATTGAAATATTTGCTGCAAATAAAAGTCCAGCACTTTGAGACGGTTGTCTACCAGCTTATTTTATTTCTATGATTTGACTTGTGACTTGCTTGACCTAAGCTATGACTTGACTTGACTTGACTCGACTCTCACAAAAATGACTCGGACTTGCTTGAGACTCGAAGGTGAAGACTTGGTACTTGCTTGAGACTTGCACATGTGTGACTTACTCCCATCTCTGCCGCACACACACCATTGTATACAAGGCTTGTAATTGCAAAGATGTCTGTTTCACATTAGCGTTTCACAGCTTCAACTCATTTGTTTAAGTGCCTCAACTGAATAAATGGCACGCCATACATCTATACATGAATATCTATCCATATAATGAAAGGACTACATGTAAAGTTAACAGGAGGAGCAACGGAAAGTGAAGCGTGTGCCCATCCCATTCAAAAGACACTTTAAAGTGTGTCGCAATTTAAAGCCTGCTTTACCCAGTGCATCCTTTACTTTGCCTTGTTATGAAGCACTGCACTCTTTCCATCCCCCTTGGATTTCTATTTGCTGCAAATAAACTGCTGAGCCCATTAAGACCGTCAAAGATAAAGAGATATGGTTCAGTTATAGGACAGGTGTGTAATAAATGAATCCAACGCCACGCAGGAGTTAATCGGTTGTTTGTGCTCAGTTCCCCGTTGTACTAATATGGAGCGATGGCATTCAGGGTTACCTTCCAGATGGTCAGGGGAGGAGGTTAGGGTGCGAAGGAGCCAGAGGAATGCATCATGGGAAATAGTGGCAGGTAAACACCTGAAGGGACACTAGAATCAGAACACCGAGCATCAGTTTCTTAGTCCTTTCAAGAGAACAATTAAATAAAGATGTACAAATTAAAATAAATATGGGCCACAATACAATAAGCTGGCAAAAATACTTTTCAAACTACAGTTGCTTTGGAGTTCATTCAGAATAAAATGATTGTGCTTGAAGACAGCCAAGGTCAAATCTCGCATTCCACAATGTTGTACTGCAAACATACGCCTGCAAACATGTATTTGCAGAACACATTGCCACATACTCCAGTGAAGTCCTATAGGGCCAGCTGTGATAAAGGGCTGTATGAATATTGAATGATCCATGTAAGCCCCTGTGGGCAAAGTACACCATCTCTCAGCACTGGAGAAGGCTTTAAAGAGGAGACCAAAACAGAAGGGATACGACCAGTTACTGAGACACCAGCGTTAGTTCGCTTTAAAACACGGTTTATTGAGGTATGCACAGCATAATGATAGACAATAGTACTATTCCCACTATGATGAACGTGCGTAAATGTAACCAAACACATTTACCAATAAGCCATGACGAGTTTCTTAAATCTTTATACACACACATCCCATGAATACATGCATAGTAAAATGGAATTTAAATGAAAACACAAAACCGCAGTAGTACTTAAAAACAGATCTGAATATGTAACTTGCACCATTGACTTCCGTGGAGAAACACCATCACTTACACCACCAAACATCCAGAACGCAACTTCTGGATTTTCCATGATTCTCAGCGGAAATAAAAAGCAATTAAAAAAATACCAGACCTGTATCAAATAAAACCAAATAAATATGTGACTGTTCTTCAAAACCCGCCCTTAACCGGCTCCTCAAGCGCTCCTAGACGCTGGCGCAGCATGTGCTTGGGTGAGAGTTCTGTGACGAGACACCTCCCAGGTATGTGTGATCAGATAAAATGACAATTGCAGGGTTGGGCCCTAACTGAAAGAGTCAGTGATTGGCTAATGTTAGGCTACACCGAACCCCTCCCAAAGTATTCCACCAATCAGCATGACAATCACATCAACAAGTCAGCCTCAGTGTTCTCCTATTACAGGCCCACTATTCAGAACCGTCTCTTGTAGATATGGGTGAGTGGGCTCCTCTGGAGCATACGTGTCAAGTTTGTTGATGATTGATCATGTGAACATGCAGACATGAGTACATAGCGTTAACAGCGCCCCCTTGTGGTTGATGTAGGTACTGCTCATACAGAGTGGTTGTTTCTGCAGTGCACCTCGTCTGTTGTTTGGAGGCCTGAGGGTGGAGGCTGTGGTGTGAAATGGGATAAATGTGATGTGAATGCCATTGTGAACAGATGCAAGCACTGCTCTCTCTTCTCTCTCACCATCTCTCTCTGTCACTCTCTCTCCCTCTCTTTCTCTCCATCACCTCTCTCTCTCTCTCTCTCTCTCTCTCTCTCTCTCTCTCTCTCTCTCTCTCTTTGTCACTCTCTCTCTCTCTCTCCCTCACACGGTCTCTCTCTCTCTCTCTCTCTCTCTCTCTCTCTCTTTGTCACTCTCTCTCTCTCTCTCCCT
>NC_140274.1:3296096-3301096 GCF_964030765.1 Micromesistius poutassou | reverse complement strand
CATGGCTCGACGCCATCGCCAATTCATTAGGAGTACCGCTTCACACACAATACTCAGGATGAAGATTGGAAATATCAGGGAAGGGGGAATTTACAGCCTTTTTCCCCTCTGTGTTTATTCCTGGAGATGATAGGTAGTTCCAGGTCACGGCTGGCGACGGGGCATGCCGCTGCGTGGGGAGGGAAGGGGGCGGGATGCGAGCTCTTAAGTGTTTCGGGTGGCGGGGGGGGAGGTTGTGTTTTGACACCCAATACAGGCTGGAGACATTATAAGCTAAAAGAAGGAGGCAGATCGCTGCGTGACAGCGGCTGTCAAGGTATAATAACCGCCTGTCATAGTTTAGTTCGGAAATGATGAAGAATGTCTGGAGAAGAACTGAATAAAAAAGGAGGGAATGAATGACAGACCATTTGGAGGTGATTGCGGTGGGTGGGAGCAGGGTGCTCCGGTGGTTAAATCTGGATGTTGATCTGAACCTGCCTGTCAAAGAGCAGCTACACATCAAGGTCTTTAAACAGCATCGATTTTTCCTTCTGAAGGACATAACAACAACAATAACAACAGCAACCAATAGAAGACCAAATTACCATGACTATTGTACACTGTTCACGGAAAAACTGAAATGACCCACTTACACTTTTCACCAAAACAGACTCAAAATGGTCGCTATGCGTGTTACACAACAGACAACGACGTCCACGAACAAGAGGCCATTGTCTTTGTCCTTCCGACCTCAAAGCGATGGCTCCGGCGAGGGCTCCAGTGCTAGTCAGCGCGTACGTTAGCGCTGTGTGTGTCCTCCGGTACGGGCTGTGACCCAGGGGAACACAACCGATCCAAAATGGTGTCCTCCAGCGGCGTCCGGGCCCGACCCCCTCGTCCTCACTCCATCCATCACGGCCCTGGGCCCGCCAGGGTTTTACATGAGGTTCACAAATGTTCATTATAATAATCTTATGACTGAAGCGATTTGCTGAAATAGAATCCCTTCAGTTTACCATGGAGGGGGATGAGTAATATGGAGCGAGAGAGAGAGAGAGAGAGACAGAGAGAGACATAGGGATAAAGAGAGTGAGAGAGAGTGAGAGGGAGAGAGAGAGAGAGAGAGAGAAAGGGAGATAGAGATAGAGAGAAAGGTAGAAGCAGAGAGAGGGAAAGAGGGAGAGAGAGAGAAAGGTAGAGGGAGAGAGAGGGAGAGAGAGGTAATCGAGAGAGAGAGAGAGAGAGTGAGAGAAAGGGAGAGAGAGAGAGTGAGAGAGAGAGAAGAAGAGACAGAGAGAGGGAGAAAGAGGTAATCGAGAGAGAGAGAGAAAGACACAGAGAGGGAGAGAGAGAGAGTGGAGGATGCAACACATTTTCCTCACTTCTACTTTGACTTCTTTCTCCTATCATCAGATTCCCTCTCATGTCATTAGTATTTAAATGGGGGGGAGAGGAAAAAATTGACGCTCCCCCACCACAGGGCAGGAAATGCATTAAATCTTCCTCTTGTCCTGAACCCTTTCAGCTCGTGAGAGAGAGACACTGTAGGCTGTTGGTGAGGAGCAGTTCAGATGGAAAGCTAGAATGAAGAGGTAAACATAATAGATTGTATTGACCTTTCAGGGGACTGCCCAAACTTAGACGAAATGTGCATGCAGGTTTGAAACTACTTATTAATATAATTATTATAGTAGTTATATTCTTATTTATATAGTAAGATTTGTTCTATCTAAACGTTATCGTATTTTCAAATCCCTGTTGAGCTATAATAACTGAAAGAAGAAATTCAATGAGAAAGATCAGCTGAAACATTCCGATCTTCCCGATCAAAATTAAGATGTTAAAGGATTACGCTAGAGATAGGAGTTTTCCTGATTCAATTACCTGAGATTGCAAAAAAAAAACTCTAAAACGTCCTGTGCTGCAGAATGTATATTTAACACAGCCATCCTCTATCTGCCTCATTATACAGGCAACTGAAAACTGTGATACCCAAGTAAGATTACCCCACCGTGAAATAGTTCCTTTCTTCCATCTTCAATTATCGCTATCTTTATACCATTCTTTGTCTTTTTGTCTGGCCCCCAGACAAGCTCATTTATTAATCACAGCCAGGCTACTTAAGCCAAACAGCAGAGCTAAACTCCCCACCCAGCACCTCCCAAACCTCCTCTGCTCTATTTTGGAGGTAGCTCAATCGCTAAGTAGTTTTACATGCTGAGATATATCCACGTGTGTATCCTCATCTTCACCAGCTTTGGTTTCGTTTACCAAGCGGGATGAAAAGCACAATCTGAACACAGTGTGACGGTTCTGAAGACACAACGACAGAATTTCCCGAGCCCTTTGAACATGACATTTTATGGCCCTTTAGGTTTTAATTAGTTTTTGTTATGCGTGACAGTGCTTCCCTTCAAATATTTGTGCTCTCTTTGCCCAGATATACGAGCGATAGATTCTTCCATCACCCCTTTCATTTGCTATCGCCCCGCTGAATTTCAAATGAATGTTTTCACATTTGCAGCCAGACTTATTGATTTATCATCTGCTCCGACCCTGTTTTTAAATCACAAAAACACATGATTAATCCAACCCCTGTTAACTAAGGTTCTACCGGACGAGACGCTCCTGAGAGTAGGGCCCCACGGTCGTACGTCACCCAGGACCATGACACCAAGGGTCATTTACGTTTACATTAAGGGCATTTAACAGACACTTTTATCCAAAGCCATTTACAATAAGTAAACTTGCCAGAAGAAAGAGAAACAATAAATCGCTGGCCCAGTAAATCGTCGGCCCAGTAAGGATGTTCATAGAACCAAGTGCCGAGCACTAACAATCGCTAGGTCAACCCGTTCCCCGTACGCAACAGAGATAGCTAGGATAAGACGCTACACAATGCTAAGTACTGTTTTTAAGTGCCAGGACGTACAACATACAATAAGTGCGTAAGAAGGGTGTGGGGTTGGCGGGAGGCTATGCAGAGTCCACGTGATCTCTGACCTGTGAGTCGACGGGGTGATGGGGGCCAGCCAGGCTTCCGGATCCTTCCGTGGTCACCAGAGCCGAATTAACTCAAAGGCAAACTAGGCACGTGCCTGGGGCCTGATTGGCGGGGGGGGGGGGCCCAGACAGAAGGACAAAAAAAAATTTAAAAAATTGAAATAGCCTATACAAATGTCCTATCTACTATTTATTTCAGTGTTAATATATCAATATATATTAATTAACTAAAAATAGTGACGTTGTTTATCTTAACGTTACGTCACATTAACGCCAATCAGTTAAGTCCGAGGGGAGGTCAGCGGGTCAAGACTAAGCGGAACAAAGAATTCACTTTTATTAGTAACTTTGGTAAGTTTCAGATTTCAATGGAGGGGGGCCCAAAGAATACAGTCTGCCTAGTGTAGTCCATTTATTTAATCCGGCTCTGGCGGTCACGCCTCTCATGCGGTGGGTGGTAGCGTCGTTCTCCCTCACCTTCTCCCTCCCTGTGTCTGCTGTCCCGCCAAACGACCTTGTAAAGGCCAGAGACGCGGGGTCAGGACGTGGAATCCATATCTAGAATGTCAGCTGTACTTCCGCCAGCGCCCGGTGGGCCTGGAAATGCAAACAGCAGCATGTTCCACTTCATGGGTTTTGTTCATGCATGCGTGTGTATTCCTGATGTTCCTCTTTCGATTCTTCACAGACTTCCTCTCTTTGATTATTGATCTCCCTTTGATCGTTCATGTGACAAGAGGGCGCTTTTGATTCGGCGCGTCAAATTAAAAAGTAATCTCTAATGAAAGACCTAGGCCCCTTGAAGGCCCCCCTCTTCTGCTGCAGCAGGAAGATGAGATGGACCGGGCGAGCTGAGCTACAGTCCCCCATCGAGAGGGAGAGAGACAGAGAGAGAGAGGGAGAGACATAAGGAGGGAGAGACAGATACAGAGGGAGGGAGACAGAGAGACAGAGAGAGAGAGAGAGAGGGAGAGACATAAGGAGGGAGAGACATAAGGAGGGAGAGACAGATACAGAGGGAGGGAGACAGTGAGAGAGAGAGAGAGAGAGACATAAGGATGGAGAGACAGATACAGAGGGAGGGAGACAGAGAGGGAGAGAGAGGGAGACAGAGAGAGGGAGAGAGAGAGACAGAGAGAGAGAGAGAGAGAGAGAGAGACGGAGAGTCAGAGAGAGAGACAGACAGGAGGAGAGAGAGACAGAAGGAGAGAGAGAAACAGAGGGAGAGAGCGAGACAGAAAGAGGGTGTGAGAAAGAGAGAGAGGGTGAGAGAGAGTAAATGTTGAATGTGAAGGGCACTATAGAACCATATAACCGTATTGTTTCTTTCTATCGGTTGAGACAAAAACAGGTCCCACCTCGCGTCCCCGCCGCCGACGCCCGTATCTTCATGTCACATCGCCCCAAATCCTGTTTGATGTTTGTTGGGCTCTAAGTGCGTAAGAGTTAAAAAAAATAAAAGACAAATCCCTTCTGTAAACGGGAGGTGTTTGAGTTCGGGCTGGGCTGTCCACGGCTGGGCGCACACCGCCATCCCCGGTCCTGTCAGGGGGCTGATGGGAGAGCTGGAGGTGGCTGTGGCGGTGGTAAAGGCACAGGGGTGTGAAGATAATAGCCCCGGAGGGGGGGAGATATGCATGGTACTTTACTAGGGCCGGGCCAGTCTGCTGTGAAGGACTCCAGCCCGGCACCGCCAAGCCCAGGCCATAATCTTCAGCTCATCCTCTGCTTTGGATGTTTTGACGCACTTCTGGCGGCTTGGTGTTTTACTTTTTTCGCTCTGTGGCGTCCTGTTTATGTATTTTATTTATCTGTCTCTCTCTTCCTCTCTTTTCCTCCCCATCTCTCACCCACTCAAGCTGCTGCTCTCGTCTTACTCTGACTTGCGCTCTCTCTCTCTCACGCCTCTTGCCCACTGTACACGTCCGTCGACGGATGGGGGCTTTTTGACGCATCTATGTGTTTTCCCGGGTTGTAGAACAAAAAAAAAGTTTAACTTTTCTCAACTTTTGGAC
>NC_140274.1:3129001-3295896 GCF_964030765.1 Micromesistius poutassou | reverse complement strand
GGGGGGGGGGGGGGGGGGCGAGGAAGAGGCGTCACAGCAGAAAGGAAAAAAACAAGGAATGCTAAAACTCAGTGTTGGATAAAGGCGCGTGTGAGAGCAGCTGTCGATGGAGGACTTTGAAGTGTGTCTTTGGTTCGGTGTAGTGACTCAGAGAATCCCCATAAGCGGCTGCACTATCTCAAACAGGCAGGCCCTGGTTGTCTTTAATCACCACTCGGCACTGGCTGGCTGTGTCTCATCCAGCCGAAGCCTCCTTAGCTTAGCTTAGCTTAGCTTAGCTCAGCTTTGAAAGAAAGACGACAAACAAACACACAGACAACAATGGGAGCGAAGTAAACAGCCGGTGGGGGGGGGGGGGGGGGGGGGGGAGGAGGAGGTGACATGAAAGAGGGAGGCGGAGGAGGAGGAGGAGGAGGAGGAGGAGGGGAAGATGGACACGGGGAGGGCGGTGGAGGGCACGAAGGTATTAAAGGACGTTTCAAACCCTGGAAACAGAAGCACGGGGGGGGGGGAGGAGGAGGATATTCCACACTGGAAAACAAATAGTAATACTTTGTTACGTGGTTGTATTTAAGCGAGCGTTCTATAAACCATCGTGAAGACGGTTTGACAGCAGAGCCCTCACGGACCAGATCGTACTGTAAATAACAGGTGACAGTGAGAGGCCCTCTGACTCAGGGAGGAGGGGAGGAAGGAGGGGAGGAAGGAGGGGAGGAGGAAAGGAGGGGGGCAGGGGGAGGAGGGGAGAGATGGGAGGAGGGGAGAAGGGAGGGGAGCAGGGGAGGAGAGGAGGAGAGGGAGGCGGGAGGAAGGGAGGAGGGAGAGGAGGGCGGGAGGGGGGAGGAGGGAAGGAGGGGGAGGGAGGGGGGAGGAGGGGAGGGAAGGAGGGAAGGGAGGGAACTCAAGGGCAGGCCCTAGGCAGCTGCACCGCAGAGAGGCAGAGAGAGAGAGAGAGAGAGAGAGAGAGAGTAAATTGAATGAGGTAATAAGTCATCTTCCTGGAAGCTGGAACCCGATTATATAAACCCATAGAGATTAAACAAAGACAAAACACAGTGTCAGAAACTTGGGGAAAACATAGGGATGTAATTAATTCAGTGGGGGAGAGCGACAGAGAGCTGGAGAGAGCGAGAGCCTCAAAAAGAGCACATTTATAGAGAGAGAGAGAGAGATTGATGACGGCACACTGATAAAAAGGAGCATGTTTATTTGGCCTCTTCAGTGGTGGGGTGTGCAGCACAGTGCTGGTGTTGCCAGGCGCTGGTGCCCTTAATGAATTGACATTACAGCGGGATCAATGGTGAAGCTCTCAGGGTCTTGAAAAAAGTACTCTTAATGAAAAAGGATTACTCTGCTCCCGAGATCAAGGTCCATCTCTCGTCTCTCTCTCTCTCTCTCTCTCTCTCTCTCTCTCTCTCTCACTTCCCCTCCTCCTTCCCTCGTCTCCTTCCTTTTTACTCTGGTTTTATTCATTTTTTTCCCACAATGCTGACAGGTTACACACACACACACACACACTCACACACACACACACACACACACACACACACACACAGATTAACCTGCACGCTGTCCAATCTAATGGCGCGGCATGTTGAACACTGCATAGTAATTGCATCCTTTTCTCCTGTATGTCCACACCTGTTTGTGTGTTTGTGATTGTGTCGTATGTTGCCTTTGGTAGCAGATGTATAGCCTGAAGTGCACTGCTGGACGATTGCGTTCATGCACCTGCATACATGTGGTATGTGGTTACAGGTGTGGGGCCCCTGTATGCAGCACAGGAACCATATTGATCGGGTGATAACGTCTGCCTCAATCGTTTCACAACTTCCACAATTACCCTAAGCTAATTGTGCCTGAGTGTGTGCGTGTGTGTGTGTGTGTGTGTGTGTGTGTGTGTGTGTGTGCGTGTGTGTATGTATGAATACATGTGCGTGTGCTTGAGTGTGTGTGTGTGTGTGTACATGTGCGTGTGTGTGTGTTTGTGTGTGTGCATGGGCGAGGCAGGGAGAGGAGGGAGGGAGAAGGAGAGAGGGAGGAGGAGGAGGAGGGAGCAGGAGGTAGGGAGCAGGGGGGAGGGAGAAGGAGGTAGGGAGCAGGACGTAGGGAGCAGGAGGTAGGGAGCAGGAGGTGGAGCAGGGGGGTGTGCGCGGTGAGTGTGTGAGCGTGTCTTTACATACACAGAGCCCCAAACTCACCTGCGATGAATAATTGATCCGGTGAATCTAGGGCACATGAGGTTTGTATGCAGGGGTAGGCAGCTTGCTGTTGCTTCAGCACCTCTCTCCCTCTCTCCCTCTCTCTCTCCCACTCTCCCTCTCTCTCCCTCTCTCTCCCTCTCTCTGCCACTCTCCCTCTCTCCATCTCTCTCTGCCGCTCTCCCCTCTCTCTCTCTCTCTCTCTCTCTCTCTCTCTCTCTCTCTCTCTCTCTCTCTCTCTCTCTCCCTCTCTCCGGCTCTCACTTTCTCTCTCTCTATCCCTCTCTCTCCCTCTCTCCGGCTCTCACTTTCTCTCTCTCTCCCCCTTCTCTGTCTCTCTCCAATTGTCTCTCCCCCTCTCTCCCTCTCTCTCTCTTCCCCTCTCCCTCTCCCTTTCTCTCCCTCTCCCTCTCTCTCTCCCCCCTTCTCTGCTGTTTCACTAAGGGACTCATAGAAGAAGGGTGCCGTTAGGGTGTGAGCTTTAAAATGGCTGCCATAAAGCGCAGGTATACGCCCGGAGGCAAAGACCTGATGGGCCTGAAAGGTAAATATAGAAAAACCCATTTAAATCATTCATCACCAAAGAGGTTCACACGGCCCGGGTGCATCGTCTGATGTACAGTGTGTATGCGACGCCTGGGAAGTCAAGCGCTGTCAGGGTGATGTCATCTTCATGTCACCTTTGTTTCGAGGTGAAGAGAGACTCGACTGGGAGTTATCTCGTGGCTAAATATACGTGGCGTCGCAAGAGTTAGAAGATGGCACCTGGCGGGGAGAAGAGACGAGGTGTCACGAGGAGAGAATGGTGGTTAGGTTATTGAAGTGAACTGCTTTGTTTCTCCTGCGTTAGACAACTTAGTAGTTTTTCCGCGGCCCACTAAGCAGACAACGACCGGAACACAACGCGGCACACGCACCCATTATTCATGTTGTCACGTGGAACTCGCCGCCCGGTGGAAGGGTGAACGGCCGCGTTTGCTGTCGGGGTGAGCGGGGTTACGCAAGCTGACCGCGAAGGAGGAGGAGTAATACACGGCGCGTCACTTCCTGTCCCTCCCCGAAACCACACGTGGACGACAGCCGTGGAGAGAACAACGCACATGGAGAGTCACTGATCCTCCTGCTGCCTGGCGCAGCACACGGCTCTAAATATAGCTTGCTTATTATCCCAGCTAATACTCAGCCAGCAGAATATTAATTTGCCTTGGGATTGTGTGTTTACCTCGAGAACATAACCCCTCTTCCACCGTTGTGTTAATAGAATACGGCAGATGTATACACTACCTCTCAAAAGTTCGGGGTCACTTAAAAATGTCCTTATTTTTTTAAGAAAAGCACTGTTTCTTTTTCAATGAAGTTAACATTCAATTAATCAGAAATACAGTCTAGATATTGTTAATGTGGTGAATGACTGTTCTAGCTGGAAACGGCTGATTTTTAAAGAACTTTAAAAATCCCCCCCCCCCCCCCACACACACACACACACACACACACACACACACACACACACACACACACACTCGCATACACACACACACACACACACAAATTAACCTGCACTCTGTCCAATCTAATGGCGCGGTTTGTTGAACATTGCATAGTAATTGCATCCTCTTCTCCTATACCTGTTTGTGTGTTTGTGATTTTTAATGGAATATTTTTCCGAACTACAATAGTATTCTGAAGGTGTACAGAGGCCCATTTCCAGCAACCATCCCTCCTGTGTTCTTATGGTACATTGTGTAGCTCTTCGTGTTTAAAGGCTAATTGATGTTTAGAAAACCCTTGTGCAATTTTGTTAGCACAGCTGAAAAGTGTTGGACCTTGGGGTTTGGTCGACCCCAAACTTTTGAACGGATGTCTAACCAAACTCCCACCATTGTGTTAATAGAATACAGATATAACCGGCCTGTGTTTCTCTCTCAAGGGCGGAGTCCGCACTTGAACCTTGGGTTTATGCACAGTCAGGGTAGAGAATCTTCAGGGTTCAAGGCTCGAAACGTCTGTCCGAGCGCTTCGGTAACTCTGAGTTCTGCGTTTCTTTAACCACTGCCAAATGATGCTGTGCTTCATTAGCAGCAGCCTTGAAGACGAGTGGCTGATGATCAATAGAGAAACGGGGCCGTCGTATCGATATCTGAACTCCTGTGAAACAAACGGTTGGTTCTCCATTGTCTCTCCGAGGAACTTCCGATATTCCACCTTTGCGTTTGTTTTTGAGATACAAACCGATATACCCATTGGGTCTCATCCAACACCCAAAGTCATCATGCACGATGGAGGTGGCTGGCAGATGGCTTTTCTAACCATCTAGCCACTCAAAGTGCTTTTCATTCATGCGTAACGTTCACCCGTTCAAGCACACGTGCACACACCGACGGCGGTGACAGCCACGCAGGGCGACAGCCAGCTCGTCGGGAGCAGCGAGGGTGAGGTGTCCTGCTCGGAGACACCTCGACACTCGCCAGGGATCGAACTAGCAACCTTCCGGTTACCAGCCAACCAGAAGCAGACCATAGCTGCACTGAACCTAGAGAGCCCGGTCAAACAGGAGCACCCCCTCTGAGCCCCCGCTACCATTATTCCTGAAAGCTAATTATTCGTGCTCCAACCACTGAGAGTAATGGCGTTAGCCCTCAAACACTCTTTATCACTTTAAAGGTAATACATGGACTCTGCATGGATACATTGGGGAGGTTTTTATATGCACGCGGTGTGATTTATTTAGCCTGACCACTCTAGTGCATTACCGCCAATGGTGAGCAATGGCCGGCCACGCCTGGCTCACTGTGATGTGTATCTCCCAGGATGAGTGCCTGAGTGTGTGTGTGTGTGTGTGTGTGTGTGTATGTGTTTGTGTTCTACGCGTGCGCATGCACGTAGAAATGCAGGCACGGAATCACATGTGTGTGTGTGTGTGTGTGTGTGTGTGTGTGTGTGTGTGTGTGTGTGTGTGTCCGTGTGTCTATCCTCTACATATCGGTGTGTGTGTGTGTGTGTGTGTGTGTGTGTGTGTGTGTGTGTGTCTGAGTGGCATTCATGCGTCTGCCTCACACCCGGAACGCCGCGGCAGTTCCGTTCCGCCCCGTCCCTCACGTACACAAATGGCGGTTTGGAATGTACGCAAATATAATTAGCGCCTACACGGAGCAGCCATTTAGCCCTTAATGGAGACATTGCTGTTAAAGAGCCGTGAAGGGCCTCTCAGCCGGCGGCCCTGCCTCCGCGCCCCGCACCTCGGAATGCCGCACCGCGCCGCCGCCACCACCGCCGCCGCCGCCGCCGGTAATGACGGTGCCGGTCCCCGGCAGCAGGCGCCCTCACACAGCTCCCCTCTCCTCTCCCACGCCCCCCCGCCGTGCTCTCTCTGCTCCTCGCTATTTCTAGCGATTCATCAGGCGGGAAAGTGTTGCAGCCGGCGACTCTTGGCTGGTCGATGTTGCCGTTGTCGTTGTTGTTGTTGATGTTGTTGTTGTTGTTGTTGTTGTTGTTGTTGTTGTCGTCGCCGTCTCCCTAACCTTTTGTTCCCGGACTGTTTGTTGTGGCGGCTGCGGAGACGCTTTGTTAACCCCTGGCTGGAGGAGACGCCTCACCCCCTCACCGCCTCACCCCCTCACCGCCTCACCCCCTCACCACCTCACTCCCTCACCCCCTCACCCCCTCACCGCTGCGGTTCAGCATTGAGCGCGGCGGCGGTTTGTGACACGACGCGCGTGTCCTTCCGCCGCCGCCGCTGCCGCCGCCGCCGCCGCTTGCTCTTTCTACATCCTCCCTCATGTTCCCCCCCCCTCCCCCCCCCTCCTCCCGTCTCCCCCTCCTCCCGTCTCCCCCTCCTCTCCCACTTCAAACGCGTCGCCTCCCGCTCTGCGCTCTCCTCCGAGCGAGGAGGCGGTGTGCAGACGACCGGCCGCCCGCCACTGATCTTCAGATCCGAGGGGCCGCGGCGCCGCTGGAGAACAGCACTTAGGAAGCAGAAGGCATGAATAATGAACACGGGCGCGCTTCCTCCCGGTCCAGAGAGCGCTCGCGGCGCCCGGTAAACACCACACGCGCGCGCACGCGCTCTGCGGTAGCCTCTGTCCACGTCACCGCGCGGGGAGGCTGTGGCGTCGTCTTCCTAGACGGAACCGAGAAGCAACCGGGGCGCTGAGGCTAGGAGGAGCTAGCAGCTAAGATGATGCATCGTGGTCCATTGCACTATTAGCGTAGCTTGTTGTTGTCGACAGGAGCACTGCGGCTAGGAGAAGCGTAGGCTAAGCTAGGATGCATCATGGTCCATCCAGCTATAAGCGTAGTTTGTTCACGTTGTGGGGGATTGATGTTGACAATCTAAGACTTATTATCCTGAGACTTAATAGAGTACAGAGTTGACATGAACCTCTTATGGGGGATAAGAGACATTATGGGTAAGCTGAGGTTGTAACATTCTTCACTTTTCTGACATGTATACTGAGACCAGGGAAACCAATAAGTTCTGAATGGGCTGCCCTGATAAGAACAATCATCAGGAGATATCTGAGAACGCACAAACACACACACACACACAAACATACCCCCACACACGTATACATCCACAGCTCTACGCACACAGGCCAGATATGATAAAGACAGCTATGAGTAATGGCCCAGGAGCCAGATCCGATAACACAACATTCTCCTTGTTCTACATACATCATTAGAGTTATCTCTTGTTCCTCCTGATCAATGAGGCTGACAGTGCGGTTCTGTTACCGTGGCACCGCGGTGGAGCACAGGTGACAGGTGATCACTAACAAGGAGCACAACCAAAACAACAGCATCGAGTTTTAGAGACGGCATCAAAGAACTCTCCAATGAACACCCTCAATGGGAATCACGACACACTGGAGCTGAAGGGTGAAGGGATGACGGCGGATGGGAGCGGATGGGAGCGGGTCAGAGCGGATCGGAGCGGAACTGATCGGAGCAGTTCAGAGCAGATCGGAGCAGGTCGGAGTGGGTTGGAGTTGGTTGGAGCAGGTTGGAGCGTGTTGGAGCTGGTTGGAGCTGGTTGGAGCTGGTTGTAGCGTGTTGGAGCGGGTCGGAGCAGATGGGAGCTCCTTCTGTATCTGTCAGGCCCATTAGAAGGAGCTCATCCAAACTGACTGACTTGTTGCTTTGCAGTCAGTCTCCATGAGCTCCGTCTGAGGTGCTGGTTCTCCAGGCCTCAGTCCCACGCCTCGCTCCACGGGGAACGGGGAGCCAAAGCACCCGGGCTCGTCCCAGGGTCCTCGGAGAGAGAGGGAGCGGGAGGAAATTAAGTTTGTCCGGCGTAATGGTGGGAAGGAGTCACGGGGTTCTGCGGAGGAACACTCTCCTCCCTCCCATTAGCTGATCTGCCTTATTCATGAGGGCACTCTAGCGTGAACTATGTTCCATCGATATTCTGCACAGTCTCCTGCGTTGTCTGCCCGGCGAGACCCCCCCGAGTCCTCCCACCGCATTCACTTATTTATCTATTTCACCCTCGGGTGCCGTCGACAAAGGAAGGACCCTGCGTCGCCACCGAGGGTCACGCAAGGTCAAGCTGCACCCTAGTGCGGGCTGCTCCTCTAACGAGGACCCTCCTCTAACGAGGCGTCAACAGCACGGCCATGATGGAGGATGAGGAGGAGAGGAAGGGAGGAGGAGGAGATGGAGGAGAAGGAAGAGGAGGAGGAGGAGGAGGAGGAGAAGCGGAAGGAAGAGGAGGAGGAGAAAGAGGAGGACGAGGACGAGGACGAGGAAGAGAAGGAGGTGGATGGGGAAGAGGAAGAGGAAGAGGAGGAAGAGGAACAGGAGGAGGAGGAAGAGGAGGAGCAGAAGGAAGAGGAGGAGGAGAAGGAAGAGGAGGAAGAGGAGGAGGAAGAGCAAGAGAAGGAGGAGAAGGAGGTGGACGGGGAAGAGGAAGAGGAGGAGGAGGAAGAGACGGGCCTGCTGGGCCCTTGCGACTCTGTGGCATGCAGTGTAAACACCGTCCTCATCTTCCAAAGCGCGTTATTATCCCCGTGCAGAACCTCCACTTTATTCTGCCAAACACCGGCAGGCTGTGTTGTCATCTCCGTCCAGTCCAGAGCCGTTTATGTAATACCCATCTGAGCTGAACAGCATTGTGCGCCCGCACAATGCTGTTAACAATCACTTTCTTTACATTTCCGTGCGCTGACAACAATCCCAAGAAATCTTTCGTTCTTTAACTGATATGATTTTCTTATAAAAACACCCCCACACATACCTGCACACACACACACACACACACACACACACACACAGGACACAACAGCACAACATCAAACAATCTCTTGAAACAAACACTCTTGAAAGCTCTGTTATGATATGAAAACATACTATATTAGATCCCTTTTTTGTGGAATATGGATGGGAACTGCCTCAATCGCCCTAGACATGAGGTTTACCTGTTGTTGTTTGCCTGTGTTCTGATGCACTTCAAACACACACACATCTATACAAACACATACACATACACACACCGCCCGCCTACGTACTACGTACTCAATTTTAATTTCCCTTCAAATTAAGTGAAGTATGAGAGTCTGGTAGGCTAACAAACACACACACACAGACACACACACACACACACACACACACACACACACCGAAAACGCCATGTGAGTGTTTCGTTCAGAAGCTGTGATGAGAGGCTGTTGAAGGCCTCAAGACAAGCATGTAGGAGATGTTAAAGGAAACACGATCATGGGGAGAGTGCTCAAAATTAAAGTTATGGTAGTAGCAAGGTAGTAGCAAAATAAGTAAATAAGCACAAAACTAATGTTTAAAAATAAATTCAGGTATAAATTAGCAGAAAAAAATTAATTCACACTCAGAAGCACTTCTACATAATTCTGTTTGGAAATTTGACTTTTCCCTTTTCAGGGAACTTTTCTTTTGAACTAATCTCTCTGCAGATAGTGATAAGGCGATAAAAAGAGCAGTGATTTAAGACGAGGAGATTAAGCCGAGTAAAGAATCAATTACCGTGTCCTGACACTGAGACCTGTAGAGTGGCACGGGGGGGGGGGGTGTCCAACATGATTAGCATCCACAACACTGCTTTGAATCGTCTCCCCCAGGCGGGAGGGACCTCCCTCTCTATTCCCCCTCTCGCCCTATCGGTCCATCTCGCCCTCCCATCATCCCCCCTGTCAGGAGCTCCTCTTGAAGACAGCGTGTGTCTCCAGGGCTTCGTGGAGTTAAGAACTAAAGTTGGAGTCACGGGGGGGGGGGGGGGGGGTTGCTTTACTTAGTGGTGGTGGTGGTGGGGCGGGGATGGTGGATGGCGGGGATGGTGGATGGCGTTGCTATGGCGATGTCCCAGCTGGAAGGTACTGGGTTCGATCCCCAAGCGTTGCGTGTTTGCATCCTTGAGTGAGAGACCTAAGCCCTACTCACGCCTTAGTGAGCTCTATCTGACTTCACTGTGAGATAGCTCCTAAGCCCTTAGTGAGATCTATCTGACTCCACTGTAAGATAGCTCCTAAGCCCTTAGTGAGTTATATCTGACTCCACTGTAAGATAGCTAAACCCTGAGCAAGCTCTATCCGACTTCACTCTAAGCCACTTTGGATGAAAGCATCTTCCCAACGACTTCAATAGAAAACAATAAACTTGTCTAAACTTCTGGCTGAAGGTTGAGACCCCGGAGAAGGTGAACCTTTGACGGTTCATTCTACCCACCTCATCTATAATGATGGAACATTTGGCATTGTTGCCCAGAAGCCACCAGGCTTAACAAACTGGGATTACAGTGCGACCCAGGAGACCGGGGCTGACACAACATTACAGGAGGTGTCCCAACTCCGACGGGCGGAATTACTGCTGAAGGTCAGAGGGAGAGAGACTGAAGGTCACAGCTCAGCCGTGGTTTGAGACGGGGAGAATGTATCCCGATAAATACACCAGCTCGCACAAGAGACTAATAAGACTCGGCTGTCGGCTGGAAACCCTCGGATCGCACGACGCGGGGGGGGGGGGGGGGGAGCACAGGGCGGCAGGGGCGTATCGATCGAGTACAGTGAGTCAAGCTGTCACAGAGCCGTGAATAACACATGGAGCGGGGCGGTCAGCGCTGCGGCGCCGCCGAGGCCGCGAGAAAAACAACGTGAGTCCCTCCGCTTCCGTTTTCCGACGGCAACCGGGGATAAGTCACACTCGTCGTCGTCACACCGGGATGGGGCGTAATCGCGTCACCAATCAGCGGAGAGACTAAATGCCTTGGAGAGGCCGTGGGCTTGGCGAACCAAATGAACATTCCACGAGCCATTAAACACGCGGCGGCGCTAATGTCACCGAGGCAGCACGCTGCAGAGCGGGAGTGACGGGCGGAGATGAAATATACCCTGAACAGGGCCGCACGTTTCCCCGAACAGGGCCGCATGTGTGTGTGTGTGTGTGTGTGTGTGTCTTCTCTGCCCTGTTCAATAGACTTTTAGTCACAGGCCTGCGAGAGGGGAAGCATGCCGGGCCTAGCGGGGAGCATTACATTGAAGACATTAAGCCGTGAGGAAGCAAAAAAAAAAGAGTGACATATTTGTGGAGGGCACTTTGGTACTAGTAGTTTGTTTGAGAGAAAGGGGATTTACACCCTAGCAGCATGTGATCTGTTCAGAGTGGAAGTTATCACTGTAGTATGAGTGTCTCTCGGTTCTGGTCCCCCAACGTAATTGTATCCCATCTCCGCCAGACTCGTGCAGTTTTAACGCCTGCTCTTCCTCCGCTTCACATCCATCCAGCCGGCTCCCGTCCTTGTCAGAATAATCCTCTCTTTCAGGTTCCGACTCCAGCTTCACTTTTTATACTCGGTACTCAATTCAAGTTCAACTACTGCTGAACTAATTTGTATTCTCCTTCTCTTCCTTCATGGTGGGTGTCTGTGTGATCTCCGTCTGTCTCCTTTTGTCTGGGATCTCCCACCACCCTCCGTCTGTGTGTGTGTGTGTGTGTGTGTGTGTGTGTGTGTGTGTGTGTGTGTGTGTGTGTGTTTGTGTGTGTGATCGTTTGTGCGCTCCGCTCACTCTACAGGCTGTGGGCTGGAGTTCCTGCTGGTCCTCTGCGGCCTGGAGCTCTCGTGGTCCTGCCCTCGTCACTGCATCTGCTACACCGCACCCAGCACCGTCTCCTGCCAGGCCCACAACTTCCTGTCCGTCCCGGAAGGCATTCCGGCCAACAGCGAGCGCATCTTCCTGCAGAACAACAAGATCCACCGGCTGTTGCGCGGCCACTTCAGCTCCACCACCGTCACCCTGTGGATCTACTCCAACAACATCTCCTACATCGAGCCCTCCACGTTCCACGGCTTCACCCTGCTGGAGGAGCTGGACCTGGGGGACAACCGCCACCTGCGCTCCCTGGCCTCGGACACCTTCCACGGGCTGAGCCGGCTGAACGCGCTGCACCTGTACAGGTGCGGCCTCAGCGCCCTGCCCAACAACATCTTCCAAGGCCTGCGGAACCTGCAGTACCTCTACCTCCAGGTGAGTCCTTCTCTGGATAGGCTCGTGTCACTGCTCTGACTGAAGGACATGTGCGGATGTCCTCAGAACTCATTACATTTACATTGAGGGCATTTTAGCAGGTGATTTTATCCAAGGAGATTTACAATAAGTGCATTTGTCAGAAGGAAGAGAAACAATACATCGCTGTCGGTACAGTAAGGATGTTCATATAACCAAGTGCCGAGCACTAACAATCGCTAGGTTAACCCATTCCCCGTACACAACAGAGATAGATAGGATAAGACGCTACACGATGCTAAGTCCTATTTTTTATTTTTTATTTTTAAGTGCCAGGACGTACAACATACAACAAGTGCATACATTAAGTGCCAGGACGTGCGTAAGAGGGGTGTGGTGGTGTGGTGGGGTAACCCTGTTCCTCGTGTCCATCCGCAGGAGAACCACCTCAAGTTCCTGCAGGACGACACCTTCATGGACCTGCACAACCTGAGCCACCTCTTCCTGCACGGGAACCGCCTGTGGAGCCTGCACCAGAACACCTTCAGGGGGCTGCGGGCTCTGGACCGCCTGCTGCTGCACCAGAACCAGATCCAGTGGGTGGACCGCCTGGCCTTCCACGACCTGCGCCGCCTCACCACCCTCTACCTGTTCAACAACTCCCTGGTGGAGCTGTCCGGACAGTGCCTGGACACGCTGCCCGCGCTGGAGTACCTGCGCCTCAACGACAACCCCTGGGCCTGCGACTGCAAGGGCCTGTCGCTGTGGGAGTGGCTGAAGCGCTTCAAGGGCTCCACGTCCTCCGTGGGCTGCCAGGCGCCCGCCCCCATGCTGGGCCGGGACCTCAAGCAGCTCAAGCAGGAGGACTTCCCCCACTGCTCCCCCACCGTGCCCAACTCCGAGTCCCGGGCCCAGAGCAAGACCAACAACCTGTCCGGCACGGTGAACCCGTCCGTGAACGGCGGGGTGGTGGTGGCGGTGGCGTCGGGGGGGCAGACCCGCGTCGTGCACCCCCCGCCGCCTCCCGCCTCCCGGCCCGGACGCTTCCGCAACTGCACCAAGCCCCGCAACCGGGCCGGCGGCAAGGGCAAGGGCGACAACGAGGTGCACTCCAAGGAGCTGATGGTCGACAAGGAGGACTCGTCCCCGGACTTCAGCGACGGGGGGAAATACGACCACACGTCCCCCGACGGCACCGTCACGCGGAGGAAGCACAAGTGCACTCCCCGGACCACTGTGCGCCCCCCTAGCGGGGTGCAGCAGGCCAACAACAGGGCGGCGCTACCGCACCGCTCCTCGCTATGCCTTTGCCTTCTGTCGGGGGCCTTGGTGATCTCGGACATGGCGCACATCCTGCGCTGACCAGCAGGGGGAGGCGAAAACGCTCATGGATAGAAAATCGCGAAAAACCCCTCGAGCGGTGCTCCTGCACTCCAAGGCTCATATGTGTGTGTCCTATTGTGTGCGTGTGTGTGTGTGTGTGTTTTGATGTCGTTGTGCGCGTGAGTGTGTATGAGTGCGTGTGTGTGTGTATGTGTGTGTGTGTGTGTATGTTTGTGTACAAACTGTGTGTAGGGAGCATTACTTTTCAGAGTCTGAAACCTCCAAGCATCCAACATGTCAGCAGAGAGACTCGCAGTAGGTTTTGCCGCGCTACGATCCGTGGGACGGGGGAGAAGGGGAGAGGAGGAGAAATGCAGCACAAGCTTGCACTGCCATTATAATTAAACCTAGAATTGTCTGTGTTTCTCTTTTTTTCCTTTAAAGCTAAGTCTTTCACTCTAGTTTCAACGATGATCCCTGGAGACCAGATGAATGGATTGACAGAGCTCCGTGAGATGGGGAGTGAGAGAGTGTGTGTGCGTGTGTGTGCGTGTGTGTGCGTGTGTGTGTGTGCGTGTGTGTGTGTGCGTGCGGTGTGTGTGTGTGTGTGTGTGTGTGTACGTGGGGTGTGTGTGTGTGTGTGTGTGTGTGTGTGTGTGTGCGGTGTGTGTGTGTGTGTGTGTGTGTGTACGTGCGGTGTGTGTGTGTGTGTGTGTGTGTGTGTGTGTATACATGCAGGTGTGCTCATGTTTCTTTGAGAGAGAGAGAAAGACGGTTAGAGAGAAACTGTGAGAGTAAGCATTGTCGAGGATAGAGAGAAAAGAGTTATGTAATGAAAAAAAAAAATGAAATGTGCTAGTGAGCAACGTGAAGGAGACGCTCACGTTGTTCAAAGTTCAAGTTGCCAGGTCACAGCTTGACGACATCAAAGGGAAACAAAGGAGCCTCCTTTCCAAGTCATCTTGCCAAACGTATTTCTATGTTGCTTCTTTATCCCGATCTTTGCTCACCAGAGGGGTTGACTTCAACCGGACAAAGGAAGGCAGGCGACGCCTCCTCATTCAGTATCAGAACGGTGAATGCGGTGCTGCACACGTCTGAGCAGCAGCACGGATCGAGCCGTGGCTCTGGATGGGTGTGAAGAGAAGCGCGGCCCGTTGGACCCGGACTCTGTAGGGTACGGCTGTGAAACTCTGCCAGCGCACGATGCCAGCTTTGTTCCCTGTGGTACTGTGAGATTCCATACCCGCGTACTTACACTATTTCCCCCCCCGTGAGCATAGCATTTCTATGTCCATCGTAGCGGTCGCTGTTCCCTTCTGTGCAACTGAATATTAAGCTGTTAGCGTTAGCTCCTGGTTAGCCTGCTATCTGCGGTCTGATTTGCTCTGTTTTTTACCTTTTGGGGGTTTTATTTGCTTGGAAATCTGCGTCTGGCGAAGCTTCGACAGTTTGTCTATATCGTTGTGTCAGTTGTTCATCGGATATTGTTTTTCAAAAGATATATATAAAAAGAAATGCACCCCCACCCGACCCCCTTCCTCAGGACAAATGGAGGAGGGGGGGGGGGGGGGGGGGGGAGGAGGCGGAGCCTTAGGGGTCAGGGGTCAAATGGAGTTTTTTTCCCAGGGCACTTGTGAGCTGATCCTGGCAGTGTGTGGGCATTCCCTCCTCATTGACAATTACAGACTTTTTTTTTTTTTTTTATAGAAAAAGTCACCAAAAGTCGAAGGAATACAAAAAAAAAAAAAAAAAAGACAAATCGTGTACCTTAAATAACTTCTGTGATTAATAAATTATTCAACGAGAAAAAAACAGCAACAAGACATTATTACGGACAGTGTGGAGGAGCAGGGGATGTTTTCGGAAAGGGACTGCGATCTTGTTGGCTGTCGCCGTCGAATGGCGTGGACGCAGACGAAGAGGATCAGCGGGATTGGTCACAGCGGACGGACAGGGTTACTTCCTGTCGTTCCAAAGCTTTGAGCCTGACTCGAATCCAATCACAAGATGGTGTTTGTTACGATGATAGTGTGAACTGTAAAAACATTAAAAACAGTGGACTCACTGCAGTGCGGATATTAATCACTTACTGTATTATAATGAGAAAAAACAATATTGCTGATTTGGATGATAACAGGGTTTTGTACTCCTACTTTCAGGGGGTGGAGTCTTTGTTCATACTGATTTGTTTGCACAATTTCCGTTTTTTTTTTTCAGTTGTTTTTTTTTTAATCTATTTGTTTTGTTTACATAAAACCTGTATTCGCAAAACAATGCACAATCCGCTCCAAACCGTCCCCGCTTCCCCTCGTCACTCGCCCATCTGACCTCTCCCCTCTCTCCGCCATCGTCCAATGGTTCACTCGTTATCATCAAAGAGCAACAGTACAAAATGTTTATAAAGATATTAAAGTCTATATCTTCTTATGTTGACCGCTCGAAGCCTCGCCTGTGTTTGTGTCGTCCGTGTGATCCCAGATTTTGGAGAGTGAGGCGTTTCGTTAAGGGGTCTCAAAGTGATTTCCCTGTTTTACCTTTTGCTCCCTGCCTCCAGCCTTCTACCCAATTATAATTAATTTAAAACCCAAAATGGATTCTGTCAGCAACTTTGTGTTTTCCCCTCCCTGTTTTTTTTCCACGGGCCTTGCTCTACTTTGCAGTCTGTCTTCACTGATCAGGCTTTAGCTTAACATAGAAAAACAACCGCCACCCCTTCCTCATACCACTGCCATTTATAGACGGTGGAGAGAAGGAAGCCGAATAACAAAAACAATGCATTCAGAATGTAGAGCTGGAGCGTGAAATACAATCCGGATGCTCTTTTTTACCAAACATAAGCAGGCGAATTAACAGTAGGATGGATTATTGAGCGACGGAGAAAGTAGAAAACGGGCCGTGGTCCTGCTCTGTGTCCTCCGAGGAACATTGCCTGGCGTGGTACACACTGCGGCCCAAAGGAAATCATTTAAAAGCACCAAGGGTGTTAATGAAAGTGTCAACAAGAATCTGCAGATATTCCAGGCTATTATTGTTATTAATGGTCCTAAAAACATAAATTCTATTTTCCCTCTTTCAATATAATTTTTCTCCGGGATGGAAATTGATCCGAAGGTAAGTGGGCAAATTATGTTTTTTTTATTTCCTCCATTTGCTTTATTCATGCGGTGATGCATGAATAAGAATGGCTTCTGAATCACATTTGAATTGATTAGAAGCTTTTGCAAAGCCAGACAATGGACCCCTCCCTCCTTGCATGCACACACACACACACACACACACACACACACACACACACGCACACAAACAAAAACACACACACACCCGCACGCACTTACTCCTGCCTGCCCCACTTTCCTCTCAACCCCCTAAACCTACACTTCTTCTTTCAGTTTAATTCCTCTACTCTGAGTATGTGCAGTTGCTTCCTTGCCATAACATCCTCTTATTAACATCACTAAATACCCTTATATTCCTTGCTATTACTTAACAGAGCAACACATTCTCAAATTAACTCAGGTGTTAAACAAGTATTTACATGGTTAGAGCATTTATCACTAAAACACAGATTGTGACATATTAAATGTGCAGCACATTTGATTGATTAGCTGCTGGTTGATTATGAATAATTTAACAATAATTATGGAAATGTAAACATAAAACATGAAATGGTACATTTAGCAAATAATATGATGCATAGAATAGTTAATTATCGCAGGAATATACAAGGAACGACAGGAATGTCAGTTAATCCCTGATGATTTGCTAAGCCGATCTTTTTAATATACGATATATTCACATCATATGCTAAATGATGCCAACAAAATGATTTAACATGAATACATACTGTCTGTCTTCACACAACACTGTCTTTAAAAAAATGATCCTGTGCTGAATATCTGGATTTGTGATCATTACAATCCAGATTAACTACTACATAGTTAAAGCAGTCTAGTGTTTTGCCAAAAAACTGGGAAATGAATATGATTGCTGCTACCAAACGGCAGAAGTATAGCTATTTAGGAAATCATTAATTGTAGAACTTTATAAGGGGTACCAAAAAGTGTTAAGCTTGTAAACTAATTTGGCAGTACAATTTATCCAAGTAAGTTGCCATTTTATTTTATAAAAGTGAGCCCAGCTGCTTCTAGTTGTTGTGCGGGCCACAGAGCACCAAACAAGGGAAAACGATGCCTTTGAGATCATGTTATTTACTACGCTCAAGTAGTCCTCATTAACTGGTTAAATGACACATTCCTGCCTCTCTTGAATATCCGCTCATCCATTCAGAGCATTAGAATTAATTAAATTTAATTAACTGACTGTTTTTGGGATTTATTATGTTTTTACCAAAAGGGACGTTGTGAAACATCCTGTTATTTAAATGCAAAACAAGTGGGCACTGATGGCAGACGGTTTAACCGTGAAACGTCGTTGGGTCAGAGGGGAAAGGTCAAAGACAGGGAAAGGTCATGGAGGGTCAAAGGTCATGGAGGTTGAGAATATTGAGTCCAGATCTGGAGCAGTGTTTGAAGTGTGGATTGTAGGATCCTACGGGCTGAGGCTCATCCAATCGGTGGGTTGGACTAAACGTGCCTCACCAAACTCCCAACAGCGTCTCCCTGGACCTACCGAGACCACCCGTCGTCACGACGACCGGACAGAACGGTCAGCGCCGAGACGCTCCCGTTCCCGTAACACTTTCCTGCACCGACACCTTCCCCCGCCACGCCACAAGAAGTCAACAGCCACAAGGAAGCTGCAAGTTTTAACAAGGTTAAGCAGATTCTGAGGTGTGGTTCAGAGCAGGGAATATAATTGGCGCGTGCCCGGAATACACAAGCTTTGAGAACACGTTTGAAAACCAGCGAAAGGATGCGCGTCCCTCCCGTCAACGACATTGAAAGGTATTGTCTTCGGTCTAGCCCAGGTGTCGCTCGTTAAAAACCCAAACATATGCGCTCCATATAGACACCGCCGCCGGGCTCGTCGGATTCAGTCCACAAGCTGTTTAGACATCAAAGTGAACACACACTTATTTATTAAAGAGCGTCTTAACAGCCAGACGTCCGACGGTCATTGCCGGCTCTACCTGTGGTTGGAGGCTCCTCTGTGATGGGAGGGGAGCGGAGAAGGGGTCTCATCCCTGCACCCTGGTCCGAGGGCCCCTGGTCCGAGGGCCCCCAGTCACCGGCCCCGATGGGGGGAGTGCAGCAGCTGGGCCGTACACCTGTGAGCCACGTCTCCAGCCCGACCCCACCCCTGGGTGCCCGGGCGGGGTCGGTAGAGCCCGCCCGGGCATACTGTCTGTCTTCACACAACATAAACAATAGATCCTGTCCTTAATATCTGGATTTGTGATCAATACAATGCAGATTAACCACTCACACATATTTAGAGTCTAATCTTTTGCCAAAAACCAGAGGGAAATTTATTCGATTGCTGCTGCCAAATGGCAGAAGTATTGCTTTTTGGGAAATCTTTAATTATGGAACTTTATAAGGGGTGCGAAAGTGTTAAGCTGGTAAACTGATTTGGCGGTGCAATTTATCCAAGTACCAGAGTCCCTTTTCTGTGAACGCAAGTCTTTTAATATAGGCCTTGAGCATCAGAGGCCAACATAATAACTAATATTCCCGTGCTCCACTTTCAAAATGGTGGCACTGAATGCAAGGTGATGTTGTTAGAGGTAGGGGGGGATTAGTCAATAATAACATTAAGTTTTCATTGCTTTTATTATAATAATATTAAGTCATTATTTTGAAGCATTTATTATTACGTTGTGTTATTATCTATCCATGAACTGGTTGGATATGAACTATTAATTACACTCAAAACGACTAAGTATATGTAAAGTAACCTTAGATACACAAACACTCACACAAACCAACTACTAACGAGGTCTCGATCATCTCCTCTATTACTATTGTATCTATTAAAAACAGATACAACTGCATCGTATGCACCCAGACATAAAATCTTGGAGAGCATGTTTACCGTTACGTAAATACAGCTAGCGATTAAGCGCTCCGACGATTGCTGTTCCCCTGGCTAATTTGCCCCTCTTGAATTCCATTTCCAATTATTACATATCCTCACAAAAACTGGGCGGGGGGGGGGGGGGGGGGTGGTTGGGGGGCAGCTCACTCTAGCACTGAACAAACATCTGCAGCACTAGCTTCATAGTCTCATTAGAAAATGGAAACTGACTATTTATTTCCGTCTGATGATAGCACTTCATATTACCGCCGACGTCAGAAGGGGGGTTCAGTGGTGAAATTAGACGCCAGCGCCGGAGAGATGACATCTAATTGATTTAAGAAGGTAATATATTTCTGGACTAATGACGCAGGACTAAACACGACCAATGATTTGCAGGATGAGAAAACATTTAAAACAAGGAGCAGTTTCCACGCAGAATTTCTTGCTTCTTTCTCAACTTGGAGGGCCATTTTGTATCTCACTCACAGCTACTCTCATCTGACTTGGCCCACTTACTTGGAAAAGAAGACTTCAAAGACAAGGCGCCTAATTGCAATTGTCTAGCTGGTATTGGAATCCAGGAGAAAACAGCATTAAATCAGAGAGAGAGAGTGAGAGAGGGTGGTGGAAAGAGAGAGATTGAGAGAGGGTGGTAGAGAGAGAGATTGAGAGAGGGTGGTAGAGAGAGAGATTGAGAGAGGGTGGTAGAGAGAGAGATTGAGAGAGGGTGGTAGAGAGAGAGATTGAGAGAGGGTGGTAGAGAGAGAGAGAAAGAGAGAAGTGAGAAAGAGAACGTGATAGAAATAAATGGTAGAGCATGATAGAGGGGTGTTATAGTGAGAGAGGTAGAGAACGAAGAGAGATCAAGAGAGAGATCAAGAGAAAGATCAAGAGAGAGAGAGAGAGAGAGAGAGAGAGAGAGAGAGAGAGAGAGAGAGACTGTAGAGCCTGTAATTTTGCCACAAAACTCCCCCATACAACCCAGGTGGACACACCCCCCTCTGGATCCCAGGGAGCCCAAAATAGCCCTGCCTCACTTATTAAGGGAGGGAATCAAAACAGTAAACAACAGGGGGGGGGCTGTCATTAAGAGAACCACAAGGACCTAAAAGTAGACATGGGAACAGTAGGAGCCCGTGCACACGAGGAACCGGTCCTGGAGGATGGTACAGTCGTCTGTGTGGAGGGGAATTAGCATGCAGAGCAGAGTCACAACACAAACAAACACACATAAACGCACACACACACACATACACATCCACATCCACAAACACACACACACGCGCACACACATCCACATCCACAAACACACACACACGCACACACATCCACATCCACAAACACACACAAACACACACACACACACACACACACACACACACACACACACACACACACACACAGTGTGACGTCAACCGACGTTAATAGAAGGAAACTGATGAAACAAAAACGCGTAAAATAAAAGGCGCAAAAAAACTAGAAAGTCGTTTGAAGCGAGGAGCGTCAGTGAGAATAGCGGGACGCGGCATGGTGCGGGGGGTCTATAAATACTCTGCGTGGATGCGCACATGGGCGTAGATCCGTGGCGTCACATCTTTTTATACACCGCCCGACACATCGAGGGAAACCCGATATAGCACCACCGGTGTGAGACATCGCATCACTTATTCAAGCAGGGTGGGAATGTAGTGTGTGGATTCACACCGGAACCGCATCCGCTTCAGTTGCGTTTTTTTTCCGACTTCCATATAAACCTCCCAAATAACTCTGTGTGTGACTGTCAGGCTGTTGTTTATTTCTTTCCTTTTTTGGGGGGGGGGTGGAGGCTTTTAATTGACTTCACTGTCACTGCCGTGTGGCTTTAATTAAAACCGAGCAATTAGAAAATTGAAAAAGAGATGAAGAAGGGGAGCGAGCCGGAGGGTGAGGAAAGCACACTAGGGGGACGGGGGGACGGGGAGGGGATAATTACACAAGGAAGAGGAGCGCCACACACAACTCCACAACACCGCGGCCCTAGTGCCGCCGTCCCTCTCTCCCCGCTCAATCACACTGCTAATATCACCTCTCCTCACTCTGCCTCTCACGCTTTGTCCGTTTGTTTAGCTCTAAAACTCCCTCAGAGTCCCTCGGATTCTCCACGCTAAGCAGGCTGAATACTAACCGGGCGGGCGAGCACTGCGGTAGGGTGGGGGGGGGGGGGCCCACACACACACACACACACACACACACACACCGACACCTGAGTCCCGTTCCCCCTCGGGTGATGTGAAATGGGCTTTTAATAAAGCCAGCGACGCCGTGGTCCCCTGCCCGGCTCACGTGTAACGCCTCGGTGATCCCGCCCTACTCGACGACAAGCGTCACTCATCACCCGACAGAACCCCAGGGTGGAAACTAGTGGTGGATTTCATGATTTGTTTGAATGAATCAGTTTGCGTCGGTCAGTTCGCCAAGAAGAGTCGTTCGTTCGTTCGTTCGTTCGTTCGTTCGTTCGTTCGTTCGTTCGTTCATTCGTTCGTTCGGATTTCCGGTAGCGGTGAATCATGGTTCTCAGTCACTGAGTCGGTCAGACTCGGCTCCTCCCTCGTTCTCGTTCAAACGAATTGTGAAGGCACAGTTCTCAGCCGAGTCAGTCAGACTCAGCTCCTCCCTCGTTCTCATTCTCAAACGAATCACGATCGTGCAATGGTGCAAACGGTCATCAATCAACACAACATTAACTAAGTTCCTTTTAGCTGAGGAGCGCTTCATGGTCGGAATCGGGATGTTGTTGCCCGGCTGGCTCTCGTGACTTCTCAGTCCTCGAGTCTTCACCGCTAAACACAGTCAGTGAACGAACGGCGACTCGCGACTCAGCGCGACTCAGCGACTAGTGGGTGGAGCTGGGAGTCGAGTCTCGGCGAACAAACGATTCGAACGAGACGAACTGAAACGGGGAATCAGGTCGGTTTGTTTATGTTAAAGAGTCGTTCGTTCAAACTGATTAGTGGAAACAGACGTTCAGCCTGAAAGCACTGAGCCGCAAATTCACCAATTTCACAGAACAACACGTTCTTGCTCTCCTATTCTTGTTTTTGCTGAACTCACTCCAAGCCAACAGCCCCTCTGTCGGCGTCGTTGCTTGTCTGCTTTTGTCTTGATCAATGGCTGCAATTAACACACACACACGATCAATGGGCCCGGGCCCTGGAAGAGCCGGGCGCCGTGGCCCAGCGGGGGGCCCAGCGCTCGCTGCTGCCTCCTGGGGGGGGGGGGGCACGCTCCAGACAAGAGGCTAATGACACTCACAGCGCTCCTCCCCTCCACTCATTAATCAGCCCTCAGGTGGGGGTGACGGATGGCCAGTGTCCGTTTCCGGCGACTTGCCGACCCCCCCGCTGTCCGTCAGCGGGGGGGTGGGGCGGGGGTGGGCGGGGCTGTGTGTGTGTTTTTAATTGTTGGTTTGTTTGGCAGGTTGTATTCAGCTTGTTTTTTCTGTGGACTGTATTTAACATGAGGTCCATCCTTTCAAAGCACTGTGTGCAGGTACTGGAAGAGTGCGTCATCAAAACACATTATTATTATTATCACTATTAATGTATCCACCCTTTTATTCACCCATCCATTCATCCATTCACCCTGCCATCCATTCACCCATCCATCCATCCATCGAATTGTCCATCCCTCCATCCATCCACCTGTCCAGTCATCAATCGTGTCGTCCGTCTGTCCGTCGCTTCCCTCTGCATCCCTCTATCCTCTCCACGCTGTTGAAGTGAAGCAGAGCGAGCTGCAGCCCCATTAGTAGGCTCTCCTCTCTCCTCCCTCTCTCTCCTCTCTCCTCTCTCCTCCCTATCTCTCCTCTCTCCTCCCTCCTCCCTCTCTCTCCTCCCTCCTCCCTCTCTCTCCTCTCTCCTCCCTCCTCCCTCTCTCTCCTCTCTCCTCCCTCTCTCTCCTCTCTCCTCCCTCTCTCCTCCTTCCTCTCTCCTCCCTCCTCTCTCCTCCCTCTCTCTCCTCTCTCTCCCTCTCTCTCCTCTCTCCTCCCTCCTCTCTCCTCAATCTCTCTCCTCTCTCTCCCTCTCTCTCCTCTCTCCTCCCTCCTCTCTCCTCTCCCTCTCCCTCCTCTCTCCTCCCTCTCTCTCCTCTCTCCTCCCTCTCTCCTCCCTCCTCTCTCCTCCCTCCTCTCTCTCCCTCTCTCTCCTCTCTCCTCCCTCCTCTCTCCTCTCTCCTCCCTCCTCTCTCTCCCTCTCCCTCCTCTCTCCTCCCTCTCTCTCCTCTCCCTCTCCCTCCTCTCTCCTCCCTCTCTTCTCTCTCCTCCCTCTCTCTCCTCTCTCTCCCTCTCTCTCCTCTCTCCTCCCTCCTCTCTCCTCAATCTCTCTCCTCTCTCTCCCTCTCTCTCCTCTCTCCTCCCTCCTCTCTCCTCTCCCTCCTCTCTCCTCCCTCTCTCTCCTCTCTCCTCCCTCTCTCTCCTCTCTCCTCCCTCTCTCCTCCCTCCTCTCTCTCCCTCTCTCTCCTCTCTCCTCCCTCCTCTCTCCTCCCTCCTCTCTCTCCCTCTCCCTCCTCTCTCTCCCTCTCCCTCCTCTCTCCTCCCTCTCTCTCCTCTCCCTCTCCCTCCTCTCTCCTCCCTCTCTCTCCTCTCTCCTCTCTCCTCCCTCTCCCTCCTCTCTCCTCCCTCTCTCTCCTCCCTCCTCTCTCTCCCTCTCCCTCCTCTCTCTCCCTCTCTCTCCTCTCTCCTCCCTCCTCTCTCCTCTCTCCTCCCTCCTCTCTCTCCCTCTCCCTCCTCTCTCCTCCCTCCTCTCTCTCCCTCTCCCTCCTCTCTCCTCCCTCTCTCTCCTCTCCCTCCCCCTCCTCTCCCCAGCAGACCAACGCAGCGCTCGGTGAGCCTACGCTCGCGGCTCCAACATATGAAACAACTTAACGGCCGACCCCGCGTCGTCTTATCTTCTCCGCCATCTGCCCACGGCCCCCAGCCTCTGCACGTCTCGCCTCTTATGGCGTACAGTAGAGAGGCCAGCAGATGGTCGGACCAGAGCAACACCACAAGCTGGGCAGACGATGGCTCTGGGGAACATCAGCAGCCTGGACTCTGAGGTCCAGGCCTCTGCTGTGAACAAAGGGTTACAGCGGATCGCTGTGTGGTGATGGAGATTCATTGGTCTTGTTTTACATGCAGTGTTTGTCGCCAGGACGTGGTTGTTGTTTATGGGGATGGGGTTGGATGTGATTTGCGACCTCGCAAATAGGTTAAGCTTATTTCAGTCCATTATGCAGATACATGCTAATTCCTTGGCAGCTTATCCCAAAGAGGTATTCCTGTGGAGTTTGAGGAGAGGATGGGTGAGAACGGGCATGTTCTTAATGTAAACTAATGGATCTGGGAATTCTCAGCCGGGAGCGCTGAAGGAATGAGGCTGATACCGCCGCCGCGATCCCCGGTGATAAATAACCCCTCACTTAAGTGACACACTTTAAGCCCACATTCCCACTGTTTAATATATGAGTAGCATCTTCAAGGTGAGCGCACACCTCACAACTCTCCTGTACCAGGCAGGCTTTATCTGCTAAAACACAACACCCCCCACGTCGTACAATATCGTTTATTTTTTAATTTCACTTTCATTTCCTCCTCTTACGAGACGGACAGCTCTTCCACTAACCGTTCTGTCTTATACTGACTTGCCAGCGGGTGTGAAGATACCAGAGTATGATAATTCTGAAAAATAATGTTTTCTGCTTCCCGCCCCAAGGGTACGGCTGAACAATAACAACTCTGAACGCAGTCTAAAGCTCCCTGTTTCTCCGAGTGGAGACGACTCTCCTCTTCCTCTACTACAGTAGACGGTACAGTACACTGCGCTACGGGGTTAGCGCCCTGAAGCTACCAGGGCGGTGAGTCCCACCCTCAGGGGCCCGATCACACTCCTACGGGGCTGACGTTGTCTGCCAGGCCCTCTTGTGGCCCCTGTTATCTCGTCGGAGCAACACTAGGAAGAAAGACTTTGAGTCTGAATGGGATTTATTTTTCAATAGAAAAATTTAAAAAAGGGAAAAATATATATTCTATCTTTTCATTATGTTGGCAAGAAAAGAAGGAAACGCTTTGAGAAGAACATGCTGGAATGAATGAATGAATGAATGAACGAACACCAATCATACCCAAGGATTCCTGAAAGAGGGCGAGGGCGAACGAGAGAGCATCCTCCCAGACCTCCACCCCCAGCCCCACCCCATCTCTTAAAACTCCTGCATTTCAAACAAAAGGAAGGCACACACACACACACACACACACACACACACACACACACACACACCAGCCCAATAGATAAGTTCCACGCTCTCCTACTCAGTGATGGAAGCAAAAAGAGCTGAGGTGGAGTTCAAACCATCCCCCCTCCTCCCCCCCCGCCTCCCTCCCTCCCCCTCCCTTCTGTATCTTCCCTCAGGCTGTAGCTCGCTTCAGATAAACACACACCCACACTCGCACACAGACACACTCAATATGATACACACCCACCCACTTGCACACACACACACACACACACACACACACACACAGTACATGCGGTGCTCTTCCGTGTTCTCGTCAACACATGCTTGCAGCATAGTGAGTGTTTCGTTATGCCTGCTGCTTGAGCACGATCCAAGGTTCACCCCCACCCACTCTCACAAATACACACATAAAAAACACACACACACACACACACACAGTAGGGCAGCAGCATCCAAAGACACTGTTTACAGAAAACAATTGTCAGCAGTTGAACCCAAAACAGAATGTGTTTATTTAGGTTGAAGAGCAATCTGCTGGTAAACAACAGATGGAAACAGTGTATCTGTTGTTTGTGTTCGATGTGTTTGTTGTGTTGTCTAAATCAGATCGGTAAATATCGAGTTATCCATCACAGAGAGGAACACATCATCGCCTGGCGAAGCTATTGACATCGGCGTCGAACGCCACCGTACGTCTAAATGCTCCAAATGAGTTCTGGAAAGGAATACATATTCCACTGCGAGCGTGTGATAATAAATGGTGATACAGAGACGAGCAGAGACGCGAGCAGTGAGGAGAAAACTCTTCCAAGGACATCTCTCCTCTGACAACAGGCTGACAAAATATGCAGCGGAATAACATGTTGGAGCGAGGGTGGGGTGCTCTGGAAGCGCGGGGGATGATGTTCACCGGAGTTATGGAGTTATTAAACACCAAACACCACTCACATTCTAACAGGAGAACACGGTAGGGAGAAAATCATGTTTTCTTTTGTTAAACATTCAGTAGAAAGTTAAAGAAGAGAAGTGAAGGGTGCTGATGGGTTTGGAAAACGTGTTGTGGCGGGGGGGGGGGGGGGGGGGGGGTTTCAGGAAAATGTTGAAAACTTGCCTGGGAAAAACCGTGGTGACATGTCAGGATTGAGGAGCTTCTGATGGACTGGGGGAGGCCGGGTAGCGGTAGTGAATTGAAGACTGGTTTTAATATCGTACTGGAGTGGAAACTAGAGTGAATCCACGACGCTAAGGGCGTGTGGACTCAGTGACTGATGGAGGACTGGGTATAGAACAAACTGTGTGTGATACGACACGAGGAAGATCTGTCGGATTGGTGATCCAGCAGGAACCAACTCCTAACATTGAAGGATTCATCTCTCATTTAGAGCAGTAAAATCAGCAACCATTAATCCGCCCATCCACCAATACACGTCCAAGCATCTATGAACGTATCCACCCTAAAATCGATCCCACTGTGTATCCAACCATCCATCCATCCATGCATTCATTCATCCTTGCATCGATCCGTCCATCCATCATCACCTATACATGTCCATCTATCAAGGCATCTACCCACCATTCTCTCCCTCTGTGTATCCAACCATTCATCCATCCATCCATCCTGTTGGTTGGGGTTTGATAGCTCCATAGCAGGAGTCATTTACATTTAGGTCATTTAGCAGACGCTTTTATCCCAATCGACTTACAATTTATGACAAGTACATTTGTCATAAAAAGTGAGTCATGAATCAGTCATCCTCTGTCTGGGGTCACTATTGCTGCTATGGAGCTGTGTCTCGTGGTCCTGCCCCTGCACGCCAAGCCCATGTACCGCCCAGGAAACACACACACACCATCCACACCTGTGTCAGATGTCAGGCAAACGGGACGGCTGTCAAGACCTGAATCCCAGTCTCTGGAAGGCCAGACGGCCGCCCTGACAGGCGGCCAGGGAGCTATGGACAGCAGCCAGTGGCGCCATGAAGAGCTGCACACGCATACACAATATTATCTTGTTACAGAAGCTCTGCCTTTCTCGGTATATATACATCCGTCTCTCTCTCCTTCTCGCCATGTTCCTCCCTCACTCTCTCTCTCACTCTCTGTCTCTCTCTCTCTCTCTCTTTGTTCTCTCGTGCTCTCTTTCACTCACTTCCTCTCGCTTTCTCACTTCTCTCTGTCACTTGTCTCTGTCTCTCTCTCGCTCTCTCTCGTTTATCTTGTGCTCTCTCTTTCTTTCTCACTTCTTCTCTCTCTCTCTCTGTCATAGTCTCTCTCCCCTTATCTATCTCTCCCTCTCTCTCTCTCTCTTCATTCATTCGTGCTCTCTCTTTCTCACTTCTTCTCTCTCTGTCATAGTCTCTCTCTCTCTTCATTCTCTCGTGCTCTATCTTTCTCACTTCTCTCTCTCTCCCTTCCTCTCCCTCCCCCGCTCCCTCCCTCCTTATCTCTCCGTCTTTCTGACACGATCACAGAGCAGATCTATTAGCCTGGTATCGCGGTTGACGTGGGCCCGTGTTCCCACTATGATCGGCCTGATTAATCCCTTTTCTTGAGCAAAACCAAATAAAGGAAGAAGTCTGCCGAACCGGAATGTCTGGAAGGCGCGCCGCCCGTATAAACGGGGCCGGATCTGCATCGACTTAATGACAGTGGCGTCATGACTTGGACCTCATTGGATCTGTAGTATCTCCAGCTCCCCGAGCGAACGGCACGCATGGGCTGACTCAGACCAGGACATGGTGCCCGCATCACAATCTCTGTTCTCTCTCTCTCTCTCTCTCTCTCTCTCTCTCTCTCTCTCTCTCTCTCTCTCTCTCTCTCTCTCTCTCTCTCTCTATCTCCTTTATCTCCGCCTCCTATTGGCTGCTGATGTGTGTGCTGCTGCATGATAAGTAGAAGGTCAGAAGGGAGAGAAAGCAGGCGAGGAGTTGGGGAGTGTGTTTTTCCTCCGTCTTCTCTGGGGGATTTTCCGCCCGCGGTGTGACAGCATTGTTCTGTAGATACGGACCCAGGGGCCCGGTCTTCCTGGTCAATGCACCGGGCGCCAAAAACAACTTGCTTTTGCTGCTTCAGGAAGGGATAGACACTAGTGATGATAATCTCCCCTGCCGTTGCATAGCAACACACGACTAATGCTCTATTCCACTATTAACAATGCACCTATAGATTTATGAATAATAAGCGTAAATAATGTAAAATAGATGTTAAAGCAATGATAATATAATACAGGCTCCCTGAAACTCTCTCTCTCTCCCTCTCGTGCGCCCTGGGTTTGGGTTGTGATCTGTCTTCATGAGAGTTTGCTGCTGGAAGCAGGGGCACCTTATAGGTGCCCCCATCTCCTGACACCTGAGCTGGGTGTGAGATCGACATTAGTTGAATTATCATCATTCCACACGGCTCACAACTGAGCAGTCAGCTGCCCTGCGAGAGCCAAGTGATTCTTCATTGAAATATATGCCAATATTTCAGTCTTCATTTTATTTTTTACATGGACTAAGAGGAGAAGTTATGAAAGTTTAACGTTGGCTCTGAGCCATGGAATGCAATGAATAAAAAGGCTTTTAGATATGCACGGTCGTGTAACAAGAAGGAATAGAAATACATTCGTAGGTCAGGGAAAGTCTAAGTAGGCCTGCCGGATATGATGGATGGAGAGGCAAAAGAGAACTGAGCAAAGACAGACGGCACGGCGAGCTCGGACCCAGAGAATCCTCATCTCCTCTCAGTGGCGAGGTGTGGCTCTGTCTGAGTCTTTGGTCCTAATGTGTGCAGAGCACCAGGGATATGTGAAGACAACTCCACTCTTACACTCCATGGCTTCAGATAAACACACACCCACCACACACACATGATACACACATACACACATACATAAAATGACACACACATTCACACAACACATCAGATGATACAACCATACACACACCAAAACAACCCGGAGTGGGCAAGGGGGGAGGGGGGGAGGGGGGAAGGGGGGGAGGGGGGAGGCGGGGGGGGAAAGGTGGTCTGCAGCTCTGCACCAGGGCTGGGACGCTTATGGAGTCCCTCACGGAGGAGGAGCTGCGCTGCCGGCGCTGTCCACCGGGGGGGGGACGGCGGCGAAGACACGGGTTGGAAAACGCAAAGAGTTTCAGATGGAAAAAAAGCAGATCTCTGTGTGGGATCACAGGGCGCAGGGCGGGGCGGCTTCAAGGACCGGCTACACAAACCTATATTGAGGAACGTACTCCGCGGGCAATCCTGGTCAAAGATATGAAATAAACCCAGGACTGGGGGCTGGAAGGAGATGTGCTAGACACGAGCCTTCTCTGAAGCCTCAGTCTGGAGCGTCCAGGAGGGCCCGGGCCGGGAGGCTGTGAGGCGGTGGTGGTGGTGAGGGAGGAAGCGGGCTGGACTCTTCCACAGGGGAGGACTTGCTGTTGTAATCCTTCACTGTTGATAGCAACGCTGGCTGGCCGGCTGCACCCAGGCGGCGGCGGCGGCGGCGGGCGGCGGCGGCGGCGGCGGCGGCCGACGCGCGATACATCAGCAACGCCTTCCTTCATAACCAGAGCCAGGCATCCCTCTATCAGCTCCAGAAGTCTGCTCAGCAGAACACCGGAGTAATCACCAGCAGGAGGAGATAAAAAAACACATCAACCAACACATCTTGGGTGCCGCTCCGGAGCCAGCTCCTCGCCTGCCTTTTTTCGTTCCCCTATCACACTCAATTAAATCCCTTCTTGTCAGATCAAACAGTGGCCCAGACCACCCCCCCCCCCACCTCCCCGGGGGGCGGGGGGGCGGGGGCGGGGGGGCGGGGGCGTGGGGGGGGGAGGGGGCAGGTGATGTCTTAGGCGCCCTGTGCGCCTGAACAGGGCTGACATTTGAGGAAAGGCTGCAGGGTTGGGGTCCCCGAGATACGGGGCGATAGCCGCGCACGCCGCCGCCGCCGAGCACCGAACCCAATGAACTGCGTGCACTTTGTGGAGGCGTTTCATCTGCCGCTCGGAGCGCCGTAGACACGCGTGCGTGCACGCAGTCACGCAGTCGCGCACGCACAGACGCATGCACAGAGGCACGCACGCGCACATGCAGAGACGCGGCGCACACAAAGACACACGTAGAAGCGCACGAGCAGACACACACGCACGCAGACAGACAGGCACATACAAAGGCACGTACGCACGCAGCAGGCACGCACACACACACACACACACAGATACAAAGACATGCGCACACATGCGCACACTGGGATACAAAGACCACCACAGTCACGCACACACACAAACGCACTCACAAAAGCACACACACACACACACACACACACACACACACACACACACACACACACAATGTGGGTGTTATCGTAGGATAGGTGCAGCTCCTCCTCTGATTGAGAATTATTAATGTTCCCTTTCAGAAGCACAGCCAGAGATAATAATAGACGTCTTGTTTTATTTACATCCAATATTTTGATTACTCACTAATTGGCTGAACAGCTTGATATCATTTCAACGATACGAGACATTTCACTGGCCATCATGAATAACATTAATTGCTGTGCAATTGTATAATGTCTTTAACTTTCCTTGTCTTCTCTGTGACAAATTATCTGTTGAATTTGGCATTAAGTTCATGAAATATGCATGTCACCCATTTGGATTAATTCCCCAGAAAGTAATTAGTATTAGCAGAAAAATTTGCTGAGATAATATTGATACAGTGGGAGCATTAACATAAACGTGCTCCGTCTAATGCTACTGGTAATCAGGGAAGATAGAGCGCTTAACTTAATAATGAACAGAAGTACTCTGGTAGCCTTAAGAAATATCCAAGAATACTGCAATACATTTACCATAAAGCCTTAAACGTTTGCTCAAACGATTGTTCAACGTTACGGTAACATCATTTATTATCCCTAGCTTCTTTTGGGATTATATCTCTCCAAAAGAATGAAAAATATTTAAAATGACAAAAGACGAAAACATGATCCCTCAGTAAATGGTAAAGACTGCATTAATACAGCGCTTTTCAAGACAGCCGCCACTGAAAGCACTTCACAATACTGCCTGTGTGAGTCAATATTGTAAGTGTGAGTCTTAGTCTCAGGCCCAGAACGGCATGTAGATCACAATACATTACAGGATGGCTGCATTTAAATCGTTACGACAGGAGCAGGAACAAACAAACCAGACCAGGGGTTCAACCGGAAGAATAAAACATGAAACGTCCATGTTTCAAATTCATATCTGCACACCAGTCATCAGAATTGTTACGCCGCCTGCAGGCGCAGATGCTGCGTTGAGTATGATTGAATACTAATGCATCGACAGCTGCTTGTGTTTTTACACTCACTCTGCTGCATCGAGTGTGTCTAACTCACAGTCCAGGCACCGGCGATGATGTGAGCTGACGTCTCTCCCGGACTTCACGTTTTGTTATTACATGAAGACTGAAGGCACTTCTTTCACAGCAAAGAGGAGAGTGCTTGTTTTGACTCTGAATATTTCTCACGCATTAACAAACAGGAATAAAAAACAGAATAAATAAAGACAGTTAACTCCGACTCGGCCCTCTCTCTCTCTCTCCTGTGTGGCGTGAGGGGTCCTGAGCACACACCACTGGCGAGCCGTGTCCTTCCCGCTCACCGATCGGTGTTGAAAGGATACGATTGGCCGGCCTATTAAGACGTTGACTCGGAGGCACCTGGTTAAATATTTAAAGGCGTAACTTGGTATTCACTGCATAATGTGTGCGCATGAAAGCGCTATAGGACCTGACACAATGAGAGCACAGCGCTCGTGGTGGTGGTGTGTGTGTGTGTGTGTGCGTGTGTGGAGGGGGGTTGTATGAGGTTGGGGGCTTCTAAGTTGGAAAGCATAATCAAGCCACTGCTGACAAAGATCAGGTCCACTTTCTCTCAACCCTGCCCTCTAACTAACACACACACACACACACACACGGATTTGCATTTTGACAGCGAGTGGCACACACACACAACACACACATTAGACACCACCAACTGAAAGGTCAGAGGTCGGCTCTTTGCCATTTTAGCATTCCAGATGCTAAGCCTGTGTTTCTGGCATCAGACTTGTACGTTTTGGCTGGGAGAAATGTGCTTGCCCTAAGCTAACAATGGCTAAGCTAATCAGCAAAAGGTTCCTTTTCTCGTGACCAATCTCGTAGCCGTGGAAAACAGGCTTTTTCTTCAGTGTCATACTTTGTACAAATTACCAGTCAGGAGGGAAATTGCTCTATATTTTGTCAAGCATCTGTCATCTGTCAGAAAGGAGCTATTTAAGTCGCAGGAGAGAAGCTCCATTATCACCATGGTGTGTGTTTGGCTCTGTCTGGTTTCACCGACTCTACACATCACTCTCCACTTCACACGCCAAGAAAAGTTTGTGAGGAATTGGAAAGAAAGGAAGTCAAATAAAAAGACGGTTGGTTTGAAGAAGTTCCCCGGGGACAAATAAAGTAACGTGTGTGTGGATCTGAACCAACACCAACGGTTTAATTTAATTAAAATGCTTTAAGCCACCAGTGTATTTGTTTGTCGGTTGTTAACGATGTAAACATCGCGGTTGAGCGGTTCAACGGGTTTGTTTACCAGGAACGGCGTTGTCATTACCGACCACAATCTCCACAATCTCCCCATCACAAACCACACACAGCGACTGTTTTCGTCTGATAAAAAAACTCAAATTGCGGCATATTCTATTGCAACCAGGTCACAAAATTACGTTTTTCAATTGTGTCTTTTAACCTACCAGAGTGGAAAAATCCACCGCCCTCTGCAATTATTTCAATATGCAACCCAGGATGGTTTTACCTGTCAGACGGTCTGTCATTTTGGGCCCTACCTCCATCTTCTACATCCAGCCTGCTCACATGATGGAAGACAGCAGGACCCCCTCTGTGAAGATACACACACACACACACACCCTGGGGTGAAACTATGGCTCTCCAAACGGACGTTCTACACCTTTGATTGTTGGTAGTACTAATATGTATCATAGACTGTATTCATACAGCACTTTTCTAACCAGTGGCCACTCAAAGCGCTTTTACAATATTGTCTAACAATCACTCACCGACGGCGGTGTCAACCACGCAGGGCGGCAGCCAGCTCGTCGGGAGCAGTCAGGGTGAGGCGTCCTGCTCAGGGACACCTCTAACACTCCGGGGAGCCGGGGATCAAACTAGCAACCTTCCGTTAACCAGCCACCCCGCTTCACATACTGAGCCACATGCCGCCCGTTGTCAAACATGTCCTGCTTTGTATGTAGAGTTTAGACCTGGTCCACTGGCTGCCTAGTATCCGCAGTGACCCTAGAGACCCCCGGTTGTTCTCTCCTCCTCCACTGGACCCCAGAGTAGCAGGCAGTCTCAACTCCAGAAGTGTCTCATACAGGGGCCAGGGCAGTCACCCAGAGCAGATATTTACACATAGCGATACACCAACAGATGGCTGGCTCTGGCCTCTCTGACGGATAACACTGGACGAACAGCTCGTAAACGCTGCGTCCGGTACCTGCAGCATCGACCCAGCGCCCCGGCCGAGCCGTCGCGGTGACGCTGGTCCCTGGAGGTGTTGGTGTGGCCGGGATGCAGAGAACAGGCAGGCCCACGCACACGCACCACCCCGGGAAAAGCAATCGATCGCAGGTGTTTGGACTGGGTTAGGTAATTGTGCTGCCGCCCACTGTGCTGTCCGCTAGGACACACAGACACACGCACACACGCACACACACACACACACACACACAGCTGGGTTGGTGTCATTGTAGGAGGCATTGGTCTAATGGTGCTTTGATTTTGACGGTTATGTAGTCTAAACGGTGGCAATATCGTCAAAATACTTGGCACAGGCACACACGCACACACACACACACACACACACACAGTGGACACACACACATACGCACACACACATACTCTGTGTGTGTGTGTGGGAGGCTCAGCATTAAGCATGGCTCAGTCCAGAGCCCCGCATCCTCTTCCTCATCCTCTTCCTCTGAGGTATGAGGAAGACCAAGAGGGGTGCCTCTGGCGCCCCCCCCCTCCCCCGCTGGTCTGCACATCGTTCCAGAGAAACGCAGCAGGCCGCACTGCATCAGACCCCCATCCGTCTCCTTCTACTCAGTCCATTGGAAAGCCATTCCCGGCCATAATCAATTAGGGCCAGATCGATAACTCCTGGCAGGTCGCCGTGGCGATGAGACGACCCTCCACTCATTGAGCGGTCACTCAGATACCACTGCTGTCCCCTGGCAGGTCGCCGTGGCGATGAGACGACGCGCCCATCCACACACTCACAAGGACACACACACGCACAAGGACAAACAAGGACACAGGGCCAGACACAAACGCTCCCGGACACACGCGACCAGGGCCAGAACACACTGCCGGACACACGGAGACACACACACACACACACACACACACACACACACACACACACACAGGACGGTCAGGAGGTGCACAGAGAATCACACGACACACGGATACATCATTTTAGTTGTTGTTTTTTAATTGTATCACTTCCCCATTGCACAAAATGTAATTGTTTTGGTTTTTAATTAAGACTTGGCGGATTCAGTACTGCAGTGAGTTTGGAGTATTTGTTCTGAATTGAGTTTGGAACTGATAGAGAAGCAGGGCCTTTACCTCCCATCTCCACGCTCGTTTCAAGATTCATTTATTTGTTTGTTTCTGAAACAATCAAACTGGGAGAAGGATAGAGGATGATGTGAAATGATGTTGTTAGCCAGTTATGTCATTTTCTTTGTACTTACTGATTTATGAGCATTTGCCATAACCAACAACTTTATTGTATGGGACTGTAAAGTTATAGCTTTCCAAACTATATTTCTGTGAAGACTCCAGTGGTGTTCATGATACAAGGGCAGGACACATACCGTAAACCTGAAAATGTTGGTTAACGAAGCATTCGGTAAAATGTATTCATTTGAGGCTTTTTAAAATTTGAACACTTTCCAAGTCTCTCTTGAATTAATCCCACTTGGAAAACATTAGAGACAAATGTGATGTCAAACATGTCACATCATTCAGTTAAAGAAGCTGTATTCATTATCTACAGTCTAAACCTGTGTTTTTAACTGGTGGGTCGCGACCCAAAAGTGAGTCTGTGACCCAAGTGTGTGGTCAAAATTCTTTTTACATTTATTTGTATTTAATTTTACTTCTTCGTTTTTTTTATTGCTAGAGTAATGTGCTTTGAATGCAGGGATGAAAATAAATGAGCTTAGTTTGAATTGTATAAAAGTAGGTCACGACTTAATCACCATAGGAAAAATGTGGGACCCAAGGCCAGACCAGTTGAGGACCAGTGGTCTAAACGACCCTTCCTCCCCTGTCAATTTCAAACCGTGAAAGTCAACACCTCCAACTTTTTAGTTCAAACGCTGTCGATAAACCCTTCACCGTCTCCTGTTAGGGTAGCTCAGGGTATGGACCCCGGCTGGACACCGCCGAACCGTCGGAGCCTTCGACGCCGGCCGGTCCAACGCTGTTGTTAGTTCTCGCACTCGACAGCCCCATGGAAAAGGGATTGATGTCAAAGCCACCTGTCTTTGTCTTTGAAGCCTGCCAGTGACTCCCAGCATCACAAGGCCCAGCCCCCATGCGGCGAGAGAGGGCCGCAGGACATCCAGGAAACGCCCGCCCCTTCCAGTCAAAGCTCCTGACGGGGGAGCTGAACGTGACACACTTCAGTCACGCGTGTCCGCTCCGGTCCCGTGGTCACATGGTCCCGTCGCCCATCGTGAGGCTGCTCTCTACGCTGGGCGTCTTCCCTGATAAACGTTGTAAACGGCTGTGGGCCATCGAATTCCCCTCTCCTTCGTTAGCATAGCAAAACTTCCACTTTGTTACTACGGCAACAAATTGACTATTCAATTAGTCTAGAAGAAGGAGTGGTATTGGTGCGTCGGAAGCCTTAAAGACACAGACACACACACAGTGTGCTATCTCTCTGCACAGAGCCACGCACTCGTCGCCAGGAGCGACCCAGAAGAAACCCATTTGGCAACAGGATGCGTTTGTTTAATTAGACCTCTTCAGAGCAGTGCCGCGCCGCGCTACCTTCATTTCCCCCTCCTTAATGTTCATCACAAAACACCCCGGCGCTACACACGAGTGCTGTTTGTTGTTGATTTTATTGGCCAAACTTAGGAGCACAACGGTTTGTGAGTAATGATGTGAAGTGATAGCCGCCGGGGCCGTCTGCTGAACACCACAGCCATGGACTTGGCAGGGCCAAAGACGAGCCACAAGGGGCATCTGGGTAATGGCTGAGCTCCACGACGTCTCCCGTTTCCAGCACAATGACGGGCGCGCCGCTGAGTGGAGCCGACAATAAGGTAACAGAGACAGAGACGGAGAGCAGGGTGTTGTTTGGGCGGGAGCAACTCAACCTCTTTGTGTGCAGTAACTCTGGATTTGGGCTCGGAGTTGACCTTTGACCTTTCATTGGTTCGGCCACTGTGTGACACAGAAACCAGTTACCACGTTTGCGATTTCTGTAGCGGGTTCTCTCCCATTATAACCAGTCGTTATCCAGGCACTGGTTGGTCCGCACACAGAGTGCGTCTGCGTGTGTATCTCTGTTGGTATACAGTGTGTCTACATGTGCCGCTAGAAGTCATTGCCGTGTTAAAAAGTGAATTGTTATACAAACGTACTCCAGTACACTTTTGGTATTCAAGGCGCTCCAGGATTGAATCCTTTTTTCATTCCCCGTCACTCCTCTGCCAGCGCGGCTTCTCTTCCTCTCTGCCCGCATCCAAGCGAAAGACTAAAGAGCTTCTCCGGCTCTTCGTCTGTCACGTCTTCAAGGGCTCTGGAAAAAGATGTCAAAATACGGTCTCCGAGCGGGGCCCTGCTGAAGCTTTGCCTCCACAGGCTCTCTCTCAGCAGCGAGTGACACGGCGGCGCACTCACCCCGTTCTCCCTACTTTTTTTTCCCCTTTCTCTTTCCCGTCGTCTCATCCCTGCACCCCGAGACGGAGACGGAGACGGAGACGGGCACCCCCCCGCGGCGAGGAAATCAGCCGCTCGCTCGACTGCATAGAAATAGCATTTGGATTGTGGAAACATTTTTCTTCCATAGGGGCTGCATGAATGTGCAGCGAGAGAAAAGCTCTCCCTGCCAGTGCTTATGTGGACGCTGGGGTCGCCTGTAAACACTGACGGGAAACAGGGAAGTGTTCCTGTTGCTGCACGGCGGCCCCTCCTAGACTGAGAGTGAGACAGAGAGTGAGACAGAGAGAGAGAGTGAGACAGAGACAGAGACAGAGAGTGAGACAGAGACAGAGAGTGAGACAGAGAGAGAGAGTGAGACAGAGACAGAGAGTGAGACAGAGAGTGAGACAGAGAGAGAGACAGAGTGAGACAGAGAGAGAGACAGAGAGTGAGACAGAGAGAGAGACAGAGACAGAGAGAGAGACAGAGTGAGACAGAGAGAGAGACAGAGAGTGAGACAGAGAGAGAGAGAGAGACAGAGAGAGAGACAGAGAGAGAGACAGAGACAGAGAGTGAGACAGAGAGAGAGACAGAGACAGAGAGTGAGAGAGAGACAGAGAGTGAGAGAGAGACAGAGCCAGCAAGTGAGAGAGAGACAGAGCCAGAGAGCGAGAGAGACAGAGACAGAGACAGAGAGTGAGAGAGACAGAGACAGAGAGTGAGAGAGACAGAGAGAATGACCTACACAGAGGGAGACAATGAGAGAGAGAGAGAGAGAGAGAGAGAGAGAGAGAGAGAGAGAGAGAGAGAGAGAGAGAGAGAGAGAGAGAGAGACCAGGGGGGAATCTCTACCATGACACTGGGCAACTTGACTTGGAGATATAAATCTGTAGACAGAGACAAAGACAGCGCGATAGAGAGGCAGGGTAGAGACAGGGACAGAGAGACAAACAGAGGGCTACAAAGAGAGAGAGACAGAGAGAGACACAGGGTGAGCGAGAGAGGGACTTCTGTTCACCTAAACAGAATGAGGATGTTAAAAATGCATGGGGTGGAGTTTAACACACTGCTCTTGGGAAAGACAAAGTGCACACACACACACACACACACACATACACACACACACACCGAGGACCCTAAATCTGTGGAGGATGGTGGGAGAGAGGCTACCTTTTCTTACCGCAGTAAAGGGAGATGAGATACTTTGCCCGTTCTGGACTGTATCGTATTTGACAGTAAGTGGAATAAGTTACATCTTCACATAAAGAGGAGATATAGATTTAGAGAAAAGAGTGCGAGGTGAGATATATAAAGCGAGACAGAAGGAAATAAAAAGGAGCTTTATGGAGACTTGGAGGTGGGAGTTTAAGAGTAAGCTACACCAGACTGGGGCACTGCTAAAGGGCCTGTCCACCACTCCCCCACAGGGACCTGTTCACACCCCTCTGGAGGAAGGTTTAGGAGAGGATCTATCTGGAGTCTGCAGCTGAGCGAGCGAGAGAGAGAGAGAGAGAGAGCAAGAGAGAGAGAGAGAGAGAGCAGTGTATACCCAAACAGTGATACTCTGCAGTCCCACGTAATCTCTCTCCATTTGAATGGAACAGATGCTATCAGGCTGCCAGCATCTGCGCGCGCGGCGGAGTCAGTGCTGGAGTACACTTCCACCAGACATCTGTCACAAGAACCCACCGTTTCAAAAACATGAACGTGATGGTGTACATGGAGGTGGAGGGGAGGGGCGGGTGCCAAAATACACTCCCCTGTATATGGATGAATCAATTGTCGTTATCATGGTCGCGGTTTAAAAAATGCATTGGTCGACTCTTCAGGTGCACAGGGAGGCGGAGTCCTGATTCAGAGCTCTCGGTTGTCCAATTACAGACGGCTGCGACCAGGTGGCATCTCTGTGAGAGGGTGAACGTCTCTGTGAGATGGTGAACACCTTGGTGAGATGGTGAACATCTCTGTGAGATGGTGAACACCTTGGTGAGATGGTGAACGTCTCGGTGAGATGGTGAACACCATGGTGAGATGGTGAACATCTCTGTGAGATGGTGAACGTCTCGGTGAGATGGTGAACACCTTGGTGAGATGGTGAACGTCTCGGTGAGATGGTGAACACCTTGGTGAGATGGTGAACCTCTCGGTGAGATGGTGAACGTCTCGGTGAGATGGTGAACGTCTCGGTGAGATGGTGAACACCTTGGTGAGATGGTGAACGTCTCGGTGAGATGGTGAACACCTTGGTGAGATGGTGAACCTCTCGGTGAGATGGTGAACGTCTCGGTGAGATGGTGAACGTCTTGGTGAGATATATACAAGGTGGCCGGTACATGCAGACCACAAACAGGACCAGTACATGCAGACCGGTGCAGACCACAAACAGGACCAGTACATGTAGGCCGGTGCATGCAGGCCGGTGCATGCAGACCGGTGTATGCAGAACACAAGCACGACCGGTCTCAAAGGAGGAGACCTCATCCTCACTGACCAAAGAGCAACGGCTCAGGCTTCAAAGTCATTTTGAAACAGGAGTCCTTCCCCGGCATAGTAATGTCAGCGACACGGCGCCAGACCTCTGAAGTCTCCCCTTTGTTTCATTTGTTTTTCATGTGCAACGTAATGTAACGGACATCTGAGAAAACAATAAAGATCTACCGCCACTTTTGGAGGCGCCCATGGGGTCCTGATCCTGTAATTGAAGATTGATGATGACAGAGTAAGCCCTTGTGGAAAAGTGAGCAGGCCTCAAAAAAAAGGGAGAAACGTGCTTGAATAATCACCATGGCAACAGTTGGTTTTAGTTTTCTTCCTTCCTCTTTTTCCCCAGTTTGCAAACACACAGAAAACTTTCTCCCCCTGGAAAGTATCTCTCTGTAATGTGTTGTTAGCTTCTCTGCAGCCACATATTCAAATTATCTAAATTGATTCCAAGTATCTCCATTCACCATCTTTAGGAGCCAATCTAAAACTTAATTTACAACCTAATACATCGTTACCAGGGGTGATTTTTTTCTCCGGCGGAGGATTGCATTGTCTCAAAATAATAACTAATCTAGGGAAGAGATTTCCTACACTATAAATGGAGGAATCATACGTCATTGCTCCCGGTACTTGTGGCCGGTGAAACAAAAACACGACAAATTTGATTAAATTGAAAGGAAAGTGTCTTGGCAGACTGTGGGCCTCAACAATGACAAGCAGAGTAAATAACATCAACTAACAGACACACCCATATAGGCTACTGCTGGAGGAAAGCAAACAGCACGGACCCATCTACCAGACCCAATTAAAGAATCAGGAGCAAAATTACTTTTATTACATCTTATTGTACAAGTACACAAGAGTACATTCTTATGCTTGGTTCCTCAACAATATGTAAAAATAAGTAGCAGAATTGTAAAGTGATCACGGTAGTTGTACCTGCCACGGTTTAGTCTAGGGCGAAAAAATGCTATGCAATTACAGACAAATATGTATTGAAATAGTCTTTTGTTGAAGTGTGCGTGGGGTTGGATGGGGAGGAGGACAGCAGACCGGAGACACATTCTTGTCCCCAGACAGAATTTGCACTGCTTTTCAGAAGTCAAAAAGGCTTAGCACTTTATTCGGTGGCAACAATTACGACTGCGATAAGCCTGCTACCTGCCCTGACATGTGATTGTCAGAGCAATCTTCTGGCCAGTATCAGGCTTGGATCCCACTGTGGAAGCATCAGTCCAGGGTGAAGAGACGGCTGACTGCTCGGCTCCGATTGGCGAGCACCTGATGGCTTTACAGCTGTTGTGTTGGATGTCCAGATGTTCCACAAAGCCTCGCTCGTTGGGTACATACTTACACTCCTGCTCCTTGAGCAAACCACTGTCCCCCAGATCTGGAGTTTGGCCCCCGGGCCCCACAGCGTGAAACCTAATAACGGTCCTTAACAGGATGGGACAGCAGAGGACCTCCGCCCCCAGGTGGAGCGATAAAGACTCATCTCCCTCACACAGCGGCAATCCGGATGGGATTGAAGACGTTTGGCCGCAATAAGTGCTCAGTGTGGGTCTGGGAAAGACCCACACTGGGTCAGGCCAATATACAAAGACGCACAACTATCCCACCCCCACCAGGACATCAGCTCCCCTGTGTCTGGCGAAGGAACGAGAGCCAATCAATCTTGAACGATACACACATTTTCTCCATTCATCATCCATTACCATTAGAGCAGGACCCAAGAGGAACCCCCTGCATATTATATTCTCTCTCTCTCTCTCACCAAGATGTTCATCTATCAAAGACGTTCACCAACTCACCAAGACGTTCGTCTATCAAAGGCGTTCACCATCTCACCAAGACATTCTTTTGAAGATTACCTCGAGGTAGAACCATGCGGAGGCTCCTTAATGTTTATCTGCCTATCAGAAGTGTGGCGCGACGGCAGATGATATTTACACCATAATGTTTCACAATTGGTGAGCTTATCAGGTTATTGTGATTGGGGTCCTCAGCCTCAGAGATCAGATTCCATACGCAGGTAGCTGAAATATGGACTCCTGGAACCCAGATGGGATTACTCTAATGTGATCCGGTGTACTTTCCATACGAGGGTAATTGACTCCGCAACACATTAACTCCTTGCCACTCAAAATGGAGGTCAGGAATCTGCCCCCCCCCCCCCCCCCCCCCCCCTCCCCATCTCCACTGACATGTAGGTCAAACTAGCTGTAGATCGTAGTGTGCTAACATTGGCCAATGGGGCCAGAGGAGGAGACTTTCTGTCCCGGCTACAGTTGGGCGGGCTGCAGGCACCCCCTCCCGTGACCCTGACCAGCAGTAAGTAGGCGGAGAGGGGGTCATGAATTGAAGCGTTCTCTAGCTCTACAGCAACGCTCTCTCGTCTCTAAACCTTTGTAGCAGGAAGCGCCCTCTCTCTCTAATGACGCTCATCTGGAAAATCCTGTTCCAGGTGTTGTGAGATGAGAACCTGAGGCATGAGGTTAAGGATGATCTGACTTGATCATCCTGTGTAAAACTATCAAAGTATTTCCAAACAATAAGCCTTGGGTCTCAAAAGAAATAAAGAATGCAAAAAATGAAAAGAAAGCTGCCTTCATGAGTAAAGATAGTGACAGGGTTAGGGTTGCACAAAAGAATCTAAAGGTTGCCATAAGGCAAGGGAAAAATAACTACAGAGATAAGGTTGAGAACAAACTTCAGGAGTGTGACACTAAAGGTCTATGGAAGGGCCTTAAGTCAATAACGGGATATGGCCAGGTTACTAGTAGTCTGAAAGAAGGTACATTTACACCTGATGAGGCTAACCAATTCTATGCCAGATTTGACTCTACTATTAACTCAGATGTTCACTCACCTACACAGTCCATTATGTCCTTAGAGGAAGATGGGAGTGGTCATTTACCCTGCCCCCCAATAGCTATCACTGTTTCTCAGCTTAGGAGGCTTGAGGTAAATAAGGCCCCTGGCCCAGATGGGATCATGCCGCGTGTTCTCAAAGTATGTGCTGATCAGCTGTGTGGGGTGCTTCATTATTTGGATACCTTGTCTCTGTCTGCGTCCAAAATCCCAGCAATCTGGAAAACATCTTGTATTGTGCCAGTGCCAAAAAAATCTAATGCTAAGGCATTAAAAGACCTCAGACCTATTGCCTTAACATCACATGTGATGAAATGTTTTGAGAGGACTGTGCTGGGACACCTAAGGGCACAGGTCAGTGCCTTTCAGGACCCACTTCAGTTTGCGTATAGGGGGGGGTGTAGGTACAGATGATGCACTACTTTACTTGTTGCACAGAGTGCACAGTCATCTAGAGCTGACTGCTGCATCTGTTAGAATAATGTTTTTTGATTTTTTTCGAGTGCTTTTAATACTCTACAGCCAAACATTTTAGCTAAAAAGCTTCTTGGTTTTAATCTTCATACATCTGCTGTTGCATGGATCACAGACTACCTCACAAGCAGGTATGTAAGGGTTCATGACACCAAGTCTGAGATAATCGCCACCAACATAGGAGCACCACAGGGTACAGTTCTATCTCCCTTTTTATTTACACTTTATACTTCTGACTGCAGACATAGTAGTGCCTCTTGTCACTTACAGAAGTTTTCTGATGACTCTGCATTAGTAGGCTATATTACCAACAATGACCATGCAGCATATCAGAATGAGGTGGCTAGCTTTGTCAGTTGGTGTGATGATGCCCATCTCATTCTAAATATAGACAAAACTAAGGAGTTAATATTTGATATTTGAGGAGTTTAATATTTAAAAGGAAAAAAATATTATTAGAGGTCAGCCAGTAGAGGTAGTAACTTCATATAAATACCTTGGTGTTCACTTAGATAATAAACTAGACTGAAAGGAGAACTGGAATAGAATAGAATAGAATCTTTATTGTCATTGCACAACAGGTATACAATGAAATTGCAGTGCTACTTCGGCCAGTGCATAATAAATATTAAAAATAAAGAAAACAGTAATAAGTTAATTAATTAAATAGCAAAGAATTAATAACTGCAGAGTTACCTTCAAGAAGGCCCAGTCTAGACTGTTTTTTCTTAGGAAACTGAGGGCATTTGATATGGGTAGGCCTATTTTTTATCATGGGATACTGGAAAGTGTCCTTTTTTTATGCTGTTGTGTGTTGGGGCAGTAGCCCCAGTAACAGTTGAGGACAGGAACAGGTTTAACAAGGTGATAAGGAAAGCAGGCTCCATCATTGGTTCATGCCCAAATTCTGTGGAGGAAATATTGGATAAGAGGGTAATGAGGAAGATGAGGAGTGTGTTGTCAAGGGATGACTACCCCTTGTACAACATCTGGGTAGGCTCCTCCTACCCAGATGCTCCACTGAGAGATTTAGGAGGTCCTTTGTTCCCACAGCAATCAGGCTTTTTAATAAGAGCTGTTGATATGTTGTGACTTAAGCTGTTGTTGTGACTTATGGTTGTTGGTTGTTGTAATTCATGCTGGTGATATTGCTGTGATTGTTGTGTTCTTCCAGTGCCTATGTATGGTGCAAACCTATTTTATTTGCTGTTGTAGTGTGTGTTGTACTGTGCCCTGTCTTCATCTCAGTACTGTCCTGTTGATGTATGTTGTTGTGTGTGTGTGTGTGTGGTGGCTGGTGGCAAATGAATTTCCTCTTGGGGATTAATAAAGTCAATCAATCAATCAATCGAATAAGTAGGTGAGAAAGTTTGTTGGTTAATGAGCTGGTAGTTAGGGTGGATGAGTTGAGTTGGACTCTTAGCTAATTACGTTTGCCATGCTGACATTTACATGAACATTTATGGACATTTTAAGGGCATTTAGCAGGCGCTTTAAACCAAAGCGACTTACATAAAGTACATTTGTTAGAAGAAATAAAAACAATATCACTGTCAGTACAGTAAGGAAAGCAATGCTAAGTACTATTTTTAAGTGCAAGGACGTACAACATACAATTAGTGTGTAAGAGAGGTGTGGGGATGTGTGTGTGTGGGGGGGTGGTAAGGGGGGAGACTATGCAGTCTGGGTGAACTCTGAACTCTGAGCCGTGTTGGGCACATAGCTAATTAAATTAAGTTATTTAAATTAAATTTACCAAGTAAGTGACCCAAGTGGTTCCTCGACAGTTTCCTCATGTCCTCAAACCTCTCCTCACACGCTGATGGACAAACACCATCTTTCTCTTTTAATTGTTTTAACGATCGGCACCTCACTCCCGTTTCTAATTTCCATGGCTGAGGAAAAGTCTTTCCGGGGATTATATGTTGTACAGTCAATCCTCGACAACATGCCGATATTTCCCAGAGGACTTTGCCGTGGGGGTGACCTTTCCGATAGAGGCTGGCGTCTCGCAGTCGTGTGCGCAATACATGACGTCTAATCCGCCTCAGGACCTCGGTCAGATGGGCGATTCAGCTCACAACACAACAGGTTTGGACTTTTTCAAAGCAGACGTGTGTATTTACAATCAATCCTGCAAATACATCTCCCCAACCCCATAGGAGAGCAATATTCGCTTCACCAGTCAAAGGTTCCTGTGAAACATGTGGTGCCTCCACGGTGCGCTACAACCCACCCAGCCCGTTTTACACACAATTTAGGGTTTTTTGCTGACGCTTTTATCCAAAGCGTCTTACAGCCATTCATTCACAAATTCACAAACCGATGGCGGAGTCAACGATGCAAGGCAACAGCCTGCTAGTCGGGAGCAGTCAGGGTGAGGTGTCTTGCTCAGGGACACCTCGACACTCTAGGAAGAGTTGGGGATCGAACTAGCAACCTTCTTGTTACCAGCCAACCCGCTCTACCTCCTGAGCCACTGTCGCCCCAGAATCTTCCAACTTACAGCATCACGGGGGACTTCAAAGAGTCCCCCCGGAAGAGTCAAAACTGTTACTTTAGCCGGCCATTAGCAGAAGACAGGATGGCTTTGGACCAAATACAGTCAGGACCCTGCACTGGGGAGGTGGCTACAGCGGCCCAACACACCAATAGCATCCAGCTGCAGCCCCGGAGATGGGGGCTGTAGTGTGGTAACGGGGCCTGTGGTGCGGCAGCTCGACAGGCCTCCGTTCACAGGCCCCCCTGCCACCCCACAGGCCCCTCTGCCACCCCACAGGCCCCTCTGCCACCCCACAGGCCCCCCTGCCACCCCACAGGCCCCCCTGCCACCCCACAGGCTCCAGCTCCGGGGCTGCAGCTGGATACTACTCCAACACACTGCCCTCCAGCGCCCTCATTGGCTAAAAAGCCTCCCAAATCCATGTTATATTAGTTTTCTTCTTGCAATGTTTACTGCAGATGAGCTCCTGGGCGAGACGGGCCAAAGCCACCGGAGGTCGTGAGGGTCGGCCGCCCACGCTCCCCCTGTGTTAAAGCGGATTTCCCCTCCCCCTCTGAGGAGATGCATGTTATCGCCGCTGTAAGTACGAGCGAGTCTAATCCGGGCAAATAAAAGGAAAAGGAGGGGGAGGAAAAGTGTGAAAATCAATTTGACGTGCAACAAGATCTAATTTTCAACCGAACACGGTCCGTGCAATCGACATAATCACAAATTAGAACAAGGAAATAGGTGTGTGCTGCCCGCCGTGCGATATTCCTTTATTCATATAGCTGCGTTTCCCATTTGCAGATAGCAAGGGAATCCAAAGAGTGGAGTGAGGACGAGGATATAGTCCACAGGTCACGGGAGACCCATCGCAACAGAACCTCGCTAAACAATGATCCTTATTTTTTAATTAAACCGCAACATTGATTTAATTTTAGAGTACCACAATACACACGAAAATATAATGCAGAATTTTAATTACGTGACTGGATACGGAGGCGGAACAGGCCAGGTTCCAATTAGCGGTTAATTAGGTCTGCGCGTCACCGCGGGACCGAGCCTGCAGACACACCAGCCGCTCGGCCGCAGAACCCAGCCGCCGCGTGCTGGGAGGCGTTTACACAGAGCGACGCGCCGCAGCAGCAGAGGCTGGGAAACGTCACGTTTCGCAGCTCAGTTTAGAAGGAATAATAAGAACAACACCAGACGTGTACGACATAACGTAGGAGTCTGGTGGAGAACGAGAAATGTAGGATAGCCGTCGCAGCAGCAGCTGGACAGTAAAGGTTTGTGAAGCTTCTTAAATTGACACACACACACACACACACACACACACACACACACACACACACACACACACACACACACACACACACACACACACACACACACACACACACACACACACACACACACACACACACACACACACACACACACTTTCAGGGGGGTCCCAGGAGATGAGTTCAGTGGACCAGCCGCTAAACACGCTGTGATCAAACCCTGCTGACAACTCGTCTACGTGCGAGTCTACCCTGGTTCTGTAATAAACAGCAAGGCGATTGTATTTCGGGTCATTTGAGAGATTTCCTAGAAAAGTACAATAAAGAGAAAAGGAGAACCATGATCATTTTGATTATATTTTTTAATTCTTCAGCATTGGACCCAAAAAAACAAATGCAAAACAAAACCAAACAACATAAATACATCGCTGTGTTTCCCGTTCCCTGTCGGCTCCGCAGCGGTCTGCTCTGCCTTGTTACTCGTCTCGCGAACCCCGGCAGAACAGACCGTCTTATCAGGTGTCGCCAGGTCCAAATGGCATTTTACAAACGTGCACCAGGGTTAACCAAACCACGCACACGCACAAACCACACACTTCTGTCCCTATTCGCAATAGCTGAGCGATCCTTGATCAGTTTATTAGCTTTTGTTCCATTTTTATTTAAACCAAAACGTGTTGTTATCTCTGTTATATCTATGTTGTTGGAGTTCCCTAGAGAACCAGTAATCTACAAACCAGTTATGTATATACAATCAAAGCAGTCAACACAGCCAACCGCTGCTTTACGTCCTGTGACGCCTTACGAGGTGAAGAGCTGGGAAATGAGGGTTTAACGTAAAGGAGCCGAAACAGGGCAGGCGCCATCGGTAGAAAGGAAAACACTAAAGAAAATGAGCTATTAACACGGACCGGACATCACAGAGACAGCTCCCCTAGACGGCCATTTTGCGGATGTTCATGATCAGTCTCTTGCTGTACTCCTTGTGGTCGACGGGCTTCACGTCCATCACCGTGGCCTTGATCCGAGACTCGTCCTAGAGAGGGGAACAGACAAACAAACACACAAACAAACAAAGAGTGAGGCCTGAGGACAGCTCACAAGCCATCAGACGCACGGCGGTGGTGGGAGCAGCACAGAGCGACAGACACACAGCTTCTGTACATGTTGCGAGGCCCTTCAGATGTTTGTTTGAAGCCTGCCGTCCCTTCTGCGAGGATATAGGCCCCGTTTAAAGACAACATGGCAGTAAAGATAATGATGCCAATACCCTCGAGGCATCCTTACCATCCAATAACTTTCCTTAAACAAACTCTGCGCTGCATTCTAGAGTATAGTTATTCCCAGTAATCCCAATTAATCCTCCCCTGAAATACAGTCCGGGAGAGACGGTGGGCTCAACGTGAGATATGATCGTACCCGGGTTGGGCAGCGCTGTGGCGTCGACTGCCATTAAAATGAGGATCACCACAGAGAAATGGGAGTAGTGGCGTTTTTTTATCAACGCCATCCCCACCTTCACGGCCGTCTAGACAGGAGAAGGTCATTGGCAGCCGGGGCCATCATTCTCCGCGTTTAAAGCGCAGTTACACACACTTTGTCTCCATTAATCTCCCCTTATACCCATGTAGGTGAGATGTAAATCATCCCCGATCGGGTTGGCACTGACATTTTATTTTAACAAGATCCACACGCTGTCCTCGCCCAAATAGGTAGAGTAACCCCCGGCATCCCTTACATAAGCGGGGGAGAGGGGCTACGATGCACGGGTCCACCCTCACTCCGCGCCGCCCCCCCCCCCCCCCCCCCGAGCTACGCGGCTATGCTAAATATGCTAATGAACCAATGCAAGAACAACACATTATGTACGCAAGGCCGACGCCCCTCAGGAGCCCTATAGGGGTACGGTTGCCCTGGTGGTGGTCCACCCGCCTCCACTGGTTTGTGGGGCGAGGCGGCTGATGGGCAGAGCTGAGCTCAGGCTAGCGCCGGGCAGGGTTAGCATTGGCCAGGCAGGCTGGCGCAGGCTAGTGCTAGGCAGGCTAGTGCTAAGCTGGCCTAGCAGGCTAAACTCTAGGCAGGCTAAGTGCTAGACAGGCTAGCTCTAGGCAGGCTGTTTGTGGTGCTGAGCACTCTGCTACAAGGCTAGAGGTGCCCGAGCTATAGGGGGCTCCACATTAACATAGCGCTGAATAAGGATGGGGGGAATCAAGTAAACGAAGACTGTGTGTGCGTTCGTGCCTTGACTTAACACACAGTGCACGACAAACATACACACACACACACACACCCCCTGAGGGCGAGGCAGCATCTGTGCGTGCTGACGGTGTTAACAGCAACAGCGGTGGTGCTACAGTTAGTTCCCGCGGCTTTGCAGGGATTTGCATCTGGCTGGCTCTGTGAGAAGGCTCTGCCGTTAGCCCTGGGCCTGGCCGGGCTCCCTCGGGGCGGCGGCTGACGGCACGAGGGGAAGGAGGGGGCACGGTGTTGGCAGGGTGGAGCTTGTAGCTACCAGCCCCTCTCTCTCTCCCTGGGTAGCTGTTAGCTGCCAGCGCCAGTGAGAGAGGGGCTGGTAGCTTGAAGCAACAGGTAGCTACGAGCTGAGTGAGTGAGTGAGTGAGTGAGGCTGGTAGCTTAAAGCTCCATTGAGAGAGAGGAGCCAATAGCTTAAAGCTACCAGCTACTAGCTCAAGGCTACCAGCCCCTCTCTCTAGCTACGAGCTACAGTGAGAGAGAGAGAGAGGAGCTGTTAGCTACGAGCTACAGTGAGAGAGAGAGAGAGGAGCTGTTAGCTACAGCGAGAGAGAGAGAGAGAGAGAGAGCTGTTAGCTACAGTGAGAGAGAGAGAGAGGAGCTGTTAGCTACAGAGAGAGAGAGAGAAGCTGTGAGCTACAGTGTGAGAGAGAGAGGAGCTGTTAGCTACAGAGAGAGAGAGAGAAGCTGTTAGCTACAGTGAGAGAGAGAGCGAGAGAGAGAGAGAGAGAGAGAGAGGAGCTGTTAGCTACAGAGAGAGAGAGAGAAGATGTTAGCTACAGTGAGAGAGAGAGAGGAGCTGTTAGCTACAAGCTACAGTGAGAGAGAGGAGCTGTTGGCTACAGTGAGAGAGAGGAGCTGTGAGCTACAGTGAGAGAGAGAGAGAGAGAGGAGCTGTGAGCTACAGTGAGAGAGAGGAGCTGTGAGCTACAGTGAGAGAGAGAGAGAGAGAGGAGCTGTGAGCTACAGTGAGAGAGAGAGAGGAGCTGTGAGCTACAGTGAGAGAGAGAGAGGAGCTGTTAGCTACAGTGAGAGAGAGAGAGGAGCTGTTAGCTACAGTGTGAGAGAGAGAGTGGTAGCTACCTAGGCTGGTAGACTCACTCTCTGGTGATGAAGTGCCAGAGCTCTGCTACATCTGCCCTGTGGAAGCCCATCATGTCATGACTAGATCAAGCCGGTCTAGAGGGTTGTTCAGACTCTGATATCGTCCACATTTGAGCGCCAGTGGCTGTGGCTGTACCTGCACTAGAATTTAGTAAATGAATCGATGGATGGAGGCTGTGTAAGAATGGATGTAATCCATGGATGTAATCCACTGTACACACACAACGGTAAAGTTGAGTGCTGCTGGGTGTTTAGTAACACGGTCGAGTGGTGCACAGGCAGTGAGCACGTTGAGCTGGGCGAAAACCGGAATACATTTCCATGCGACAGGCCTTCGGTTAAAAAGAGAAAAAAAAAAAAAAAAAAAAGGCTGCAAAGAGAATTTTTTCCCTTCCAAGAATAACATGAAAAATGTTGAAGCAATGCGGTGGAAGATTGCTGCCTGCAGACACGGGTCAGCTCGGCGGGCATTAATTCAACCCGCCCGGTGCGATGGACCCAATTGAGCTGTGCCAAAAGTGAGGACTCTGGACACGGCAGGCATTAACTCGCCCAAAGCAGCCGCCGGAAATAAGCGTGGAACGATTTGACGGTGCAGCGCGCCAAAAAAATAAAAAAACATCTCCGGAGAAACATCATCTGAGCCCCCGCTGGATTCTGGGCCGTTTTTAGGGGACTAAAAAGAGGAGATACTGTCAGGGTCGATTCATAGAAGACCAGGACAACGGGACAACAGAGGTCCGTACAGCAAGCCCGGGCCCCTGAGGCGCAGGGCCTTAGTTTGGGGCCCTAAATCCATCATCCACCCGTGGGGTCGGAGGGCTTTGACAACTAGGTCCCCCTGCCAACGAGAGAAAGTTACAGGCTGGGGCCGCTACTTCCTCACATCAAAACGGCCCTGCCCGGAATGGGTGGTTTATCAAAAATCTTTGGGAACATTTTAATGACTTTCTTTTTCTTTGGTTATGCACCGATATATCATCGACTCCCCATTTCTTTTATTTGTGTCGCCCATGGTTGGTTTTAGTGTGACTTTTATGACCCGGTGATCAGAGTCGTTAATGTGGGTCGTATGGAGCCACACCAATCCTGGGGCTTCTGGTTAATGGCCAATTTAACGAAACAACAGGCAGTGGGAGACCTAATTCAAAAAGTAGTCCATTAAGAAAATATTAAATAGGATTAAACCCTGTTCTTCTTCCACTATTCCAGTTAATACTCCAACAAACTAAACACTTTCTTTTTACCTATGCTTTTTTTTCCTCCGCATTCTCCTTTCATAGCAAGGTCGTTCCACTTGAAGGCACCCCTCACGACGTGTGAGCGGCAGAGAGCCGGGTGTAGGAACCTCCCCCGGCCTATCAGGTCATTTTTGAAGAGATAAGAAAGAAAATCGAACCTCAACACAACTGTATACAAAATACAGCGGTTGAGATCTTCTGAGTAAATTGTTATTTCAGTTGAGACTCGTTACTTTGTGTGTGACATTTGCTGGTGAGCGTGCGAGGAAGGAAGACGCCGCTAGTCATGTTCTGTTCCCCAAAGTCCTCCCCACTGTTTTATCTGGGCTTCGAAAGTCCCCCTTTCTGCACAAAAAACACCACCTGCAATGCCCTGGCCTGGCCTACAGCTCCATGGCTGATCTCACCCCGTTCCTCCAGTGATTAGCCCTGGTCTCTTCTTGCCAGAGAAGCAGGATTTGTGTGGGCAAAAAAAAAAAAACATCAGCCCAGGCATTTGCTATGCAAATCCTGCCACACATCTCTTTCAAACTGGGCGGGATTGAAAAGCCCTGGCGCGCGCGCGCGCGCACACACACACACACACACACACACACACACACACACACACACACACACACACACACACACACACACACACACACACACACACACACACACACACACACACACACACACACACACACACACACACACACACACACACACACACACACACACACACACACACACGTCGCCTCCTTCCTCTGTGGCCCTACCGTTTTGAAAACATTTAAAATGTGTTAAAATGTCTAGACAGGGGGCCTGCAGGGGTGACTCACATCCTAAATACCAGCCGAGTGATTAGAAAGTGAAAAAAAAGCTGTAATGACGGCCGGCCGAGTGTGAGGAACGTGGCGAACGGGGCGAGAGGGAACAGACAGACACTTGACAAGTTTAAAAAGTGACAGGGATATTCATCCAGCGACATTTCCAGAAGTCATGACCTACATGCATTCATCCCTGTTCTGATATTGTAAACGGGTTTGAGCTGTGGAGCTCCAGCACAGTCAAGATAAGATAAGATAGTCCTTTATTAATCCCCCTTAGGAGAAATTCGCAGTGACCAGCAGTACAGTGGGAAGAGTGCTAAACAAGAGTCAAAGTCAGAAGGGAGGATTTATATCCACTGCAAAGTTCCAAAATATTAGATCTGTGTGGATGTGTCTTGATAAGGCGTTTGCGATTTTTACCAAATGGGAGTACAATCAGATCGACTTTGTACTTCCCCAAGAAACTAAATCCCTATCGATTCACCGATCATTTTTACATTTCACAGGTATTTCTAAACCCTACCATACACCGATTCCTGAAGTCGCTGCATTTGATCCGATAAAATGATCTCAAAGTATAATAAGTTTCAACCTCCCCCACAGACCAAAAGAAAAGCAGCAGACTCATCAAATATGTACAGAGTGTGCCCTTCAGAAACCTGCTTACAATAACGCCTCTCAATGACTTGACAGCGCAGTGCTGCAAACGCTTCAGCAAATACATCAAACACCGGAGGACTGCGACACACAAGCGTGGAGGTTGTGTCACAAAACGAAACGGAGAATAAATAAAACGCTGCACCACTTTATCTCCGCCGACTGACAGCTCTGATAAACGCCGGTGGTTTCCCCCGGTGTACCGAGGCCCGTGTGTACCACATCATCGGTGTGTCCATAACACAACCTCCTCTCCACTTCCCGGGAACAATAGCCGGCATTCACAGAGGAACACAAACGAGGGCCCGGTGAAGGTGTCGTGTGGGGGGACACGGGGGCTGTGGCGGCTGCAGGGCGGAGGAGCGTGTCCTTGTGGAAGCAGAGTAGGCACTTTTGAGGATGAAGCCACTGAGCTGTGTGACCGACGGGAGGACGGATGTGGAAGCCCTCCTCCCTGCCTCACACCGCAGGCCTGGCTCTGCCCCAGACCTCGCGCTACAAGCCCCGGCCCCATCGGTTCCTTCAGGCCCTGCTGTCCACGACAATCACAACAAGGGAGCTTTCTGTGTGCAGCCCGTGGGAGACGTGACCGTGGGAGAGGTTCACCCACCTGGGAGTTCACCTGACACAAAGCTCCGCAAGATAGGCAGCTTGTATGGAAAGGGAAAAGATCGCCACCATTTTGAATCGCATTTGTGGGCTTATTGTTTGGCAGCAACGCATTAAAAACCATTGGGTGAGACTGTGCATGAAATCACAAAGGCCTGAATGTGTGCCGTGCTTTCAAAAAGAAGACACTTCACCTTTGGTAAAAGACAAAGTTTAAAGCATGCCCCTTTAAAAGGATTGTAGGTGCTTAGCATTTAGCTTGAGTCCAAGGAGACATACATCATGAATGAGCAGGTAGCGGACTAGGTAGGCCTGGGCAATGTGGCTGAAAGACATCATGATATAACTTGATCCTATTGATCGATAACTATTCATCATTTTAATGACCTAATAAGACTAGGAATTACCATGCTGGATTTAAACACTTCTGTTTGACACTATGATCTTCCACTGTTCTTCATTGCTAAATACTCCAATGTCGATACAACACTGAAAAACACAAATATTGTAAGTAAATATGGAACCGTGTTTATATAACAAAACCAGCTGCTAGATTCGGTGGTGCAGTCTCTTATCGATATATATTGAACATGTTTTATATTGATATTGATCAAAGGTCTATCACGATATGATAACTTATCGTTTTGTTGCCCAGGCCTGGGACTAGGCATCTTGCTCAGGGACACCTACGGGTGGGATCTTAAACCGGAAGCGGTTATAGATCCTGGATGAACAGAGGCAACGTGTGTGTGGGCTGTGAGACCCCCTGAGCGTTCATCTATCCTGCACCCAAGCGAACGCCTCCCTGTGTTGAAGACGTCAGCGGACGTCCGCTGGACTTACGTTGTACGTCTCCAGCTTGACCCGGCTGCGGAACACGAACGTGTGGAAGTTGGCCTGCTGGAAGACCTCGTCGAACGCCGCCTCGTTCTGGAGGGGAAACACGGCGGGGACATTTCAATTAAACCCTTCGGCATTGTACAGTCTAGCTTTTAATGAGCGCTAACAGGACACACCGCTCTGAAGAAACACCGGCTTGGATTATTTCATGAGCGCCTCTTCACACGCACACGCACAGAAGGTGTGAATCCTTGAATCCAATGAACACATTATACACTGCTTATTTATACGCAGTGAAATGTTAGTTTGTTGTGCTTCGTGCCAGAGCATTTGTGTTTCAGATCGGGGGGGGGGGGGGGTTCACGCAGCACCGGGTCTCCACTCGGCTAGACTGGTAGCTCAGCCGTGGGGGGGGGGGGGGTGCTCACCGAGTCCTTAAGCTGCCCGAGGTAAGCCGCATTCTGGCCCAGGATGGCCTCGGCGCTCTCCTGGAAGCACGTCACCCATTGGTTGTCCCCGTAGTCCGCGATGTTGGCCTGCCAGAGAGTGGAGGAAAACGAGGAGTCGGTGAGAACGAAGGCGGAATCGTAAACCGCCTTTCACCACCGGTGTCTTTACGTTATTTAAAGCATGTGTGCGAGCTGCATGAGGAGATGTGATTCCGGTCCATATGGGTGGGTATTCATGATGAATGCATTCACGATGAGGCCGTATGTACACCTTGAGGTACGGTGATGCATACGGGGGAAGAGAGATTCACAGCTTATGTTACCGCTTGTGTTCGGTGGCAATATGCTGATGGCTGAATGGTACAAAACAATAACAAAAAAATATGCTTATTCCAAAAGGGCTGGGCGCTTTCGCTGACTGAAGGCGTTTTTAAATTTAAAAGGTGATATTTCATGTATTTCGGCTCCATACAAACAAAGAATAGGCCTATATTTCAGTTCATCCCTGCAAAAACCAGAAAGCACAGAAAGTCAAACAGAAAGACAATAACCGCCTCATGCAGAATTTAACATAAAAACAAATAAACATGTATTTTTATAACCAGTGTGACGGATAAAGAAGAACACAACTGAGTGTCTCAACACAAAAAGAAGAACACAACTGTCTCAAGTAGGCACCCAGCCAACGTCTGAGCAGAGAGGTCTGGCCCTGGCCCACTAAACGGCTGCCCTGGAACCGCAGGCACTGTCCCTTATGTGTGTGTCTTGGACTGACTGTCTGTCTGTCTGTCTCGGGTGTGTGCGTGTCTGTGACGTGTGCGTGTGTGCCCACGCCAGTGTGTGTCTCATGTGTGTGTGTGTGTGCGTGCCAGTGATTGTGCGTGGTTTTGCGTGTGTACGTCACTCACCGACAGGATGAGCCGGTACTTGTAGTTGGGGAACTCTTTGTCACACTTCTCACAGCGGTACATGCCGTTCTGCTGGTCCACTACCTTCTTGTTGCAATCTGGGCTGGGGCAGGCCTGGTACAGGCAGTTCTCCTTACGCAGGTACACTATGGTGGCGATGCTGCTGAAGTAGTCCGCCTACAGAAACACACACACACACACACACACATTAATGTAGATTCCAACTTTCTGTCCACGTGAGGGCTGCGTGCGGTGAGACATTCGTTAGGAGCGATGCCATCGTCAACGCATTAAAAATAACATTGTATTAACATTAAGACAGAGGACAAACACTGGGAGGTTCAAAATAATGAATTGCATAATTTGACGGAAATCTGCATGCATCGCTCCGACACAAATGCAAAGCTACGACGTGTCTCCCACACGTATTTATGAGCAGTATGAGAAAATGTAAATTATGAGAATTATGGAGGCCGTGCGCATGTCAACAGGCTCTCCGAAACAGATTCCTTCACCTTCACTGAAGAGTGAAAGATTTATAAAAAGACACCGAAAAGCGAGTTGTGAGAAAGGAGACAGCGGGCCGGAGGGGGAGGGGGGAGAGATGAAATGCAGGCGCGGCCTTTAAAGGCTCCAACCCGCCAGGCGACAGACCCCCTGTGATGGGTCTGCCGAGTCAGTCGGGAGATGGGGGGGGGGGGGGGGGGGGGGTGCTGGAGCTGGCTCTGATTGTCATGTAGTGCGGGGCGGCTGAAGTCACACGATTCTGCCGCCCCCCTGCAGAACGGCGAGGGCAGAGATATGGTATCACCGGGCCCGAGTGGCAAAGCGTTTGGGGGGAGACCCAGGAGATGTGCGATTATGATGAAAACAGCCAAAGGAAAGGAACAGCCCGTTCCTCGTAACAGGTGACTCCGACATGTGGCTGACAAAAAAACAAAAAAAAAGAAACATTAGTTTTGCGTAGAAATGACAGCGCCGTCCATCAGGTGTCGATAAACCCAGCAGCCATCCGACAGATCCGCCTCACGGACCTCGTCTTCGTCTAATTAGTGCACGTGTTGCCGCGAGAGAAGCGTCACAAAAAACCGGACCGAAGAGTCTTTAAATGCGTGAACCCCGCATGGGCGACCCTCCGGCGTGCCAGGGAAGATGGTCAGGCCCGGCGGTGTGGTGCGGTGACAGCAGCCTTAAGAGACAGCGGCGGTGAGGAGACACCGAGTGTCAACAGAGGTTGTCCTCCCACCAGCACCTCCGACGGGGTGCTCACGCCCCAACGAGCCGGCTTGTTTTGGACCTGCTCTCCCCCCTTCCCTCCCTCCTTCCTACCCTCCGTCCCTCTGTCCGTCCGTCCATCCATCGCCCCGCTGGCCCTCAAGATGATTGGGTTGTGGGTGCGGAGGGGGGTGGGATGGAGGTTCACTGCCTGGCTAAAGGTGCATTTCCTCGGGGGTCAGTGAGCACGGTGACAAGTGGCCTCCTCGGAGCCGGGGCACCAACAGCAGACCTACCAATCATCCTGCCGTGTAAGTCTAATTATGTTAACACCACAGAACCGCCCGGGGCTAAAAGGCATCTGTAATAGCGTCTAATCCGGGTGAGAATTGTTGATTCCTAATGCCCTGCTTGCACGACTAGGCTTAAAAAAGCATATTTGCGCATTCTGGCTGTTGTGATTCAACCGTAGACAAAAAGGAACAGACTTGTGGAAAATAAAAAAGAAAGGATTTAACAGGAAAGGGACCCACGCCCCCCGGGAGTCCTGTTCACTTACAGTCTTGGCCACCGCTCAATATCCAGGCTGCGGCCCGGGGCCCAGCCTCCTGTTCTCTGGAGGAAATAAACTGAAGGAAAACTAGAATTGATCCGCCGCCTCCGTCCTCCTCCTGCCAACTGCCGACCCCCGGGTCAGGCCACGACAGTTCCTCGACCCCAATTAGCACTGTGCGCACGACATCTGATATCATGTCACTTCAGATAAATAAGCACTTCAGAAAAGCAGTTAACGGCATTGGCAAAAAGAGAGGAATTCACCCCCCCCCCCCTCTAAACAGACTTCTGATTCTCCTGATTTAACCAAATACAACCGTGGCAGTTTCTCACAAAAAAAAAGCAACAATTACAACAACAAAAAATAATAAAGCTTGTCAATTAGGAGTTGGACGTCACGTCGGTGAGACAGCGCGGAAACGGTGACAGGGGAGCGTCCGAAAACGCTGTTCTGCCATCCTCTGTCACATCCCGTGTACAACATGTCCGCCCGGCTCGCCGGAGACCGGACAGCGCGTGTCAGAGGGCAAGCCCCCCGCGTTGGGAATATCGGAGATTGTGACACAAAGAGTTTATGACAGGGATGGGGGGGGGGGGGGGGGTGGTGAGCAATTAATTGTGGCAGATCTTGGTCAAGGGAGTGCAGTGAAAACCTGACCCTGCATCACCCCCCCACCCCTCCCTACGTCAGCGGGGGTCTGGGTCCAGGTAAGCCAGGTTCAAGACGGCCTGAGATGACAGGCTTCTGCTTCCTGTCAGTTCAAAGTCCCCCCCCCCCCCGCCCCCCGCCGGCGCGGCCCACGCTGAGGAGGACAAACGTGCGGCGTCGCGGGGGTCACGCTCGCTCCGCCCTCGCTCTTGTTCTCGCCGTTGAGCGGCGTGAGCCAATGGGAAGAGGGGACGATGTTCAACGGACAAGATGGAGGCACCGATGACCGCAGTGCGGCGAGATGAAGAGGACATGGAGGATGACAAGAGGATGCAGACGAGATGGAGACACTGATGACCGCGGTCCATGTGGCAGAGCGGCGGGATGAAGAGGCGGAGGATACGGACGAGACGTAGGCTGCTCGGGCGAAACGGGACGAGAGCAAAACCAGCGAGATCATTTCAAATGGTAAATGGACTGCATTAATACAGCGCTTTTCTAACCAGTGGCCACTCAAAGTGCTTTACAATTATTGTCCGACATTCCCCCATTCATACAAACATTCACACACTGATGGCGGTGTCAACCACGCAAGGCGACAGCCAGCTCGTCGGGCACAGTCAGGGTGAGGCGTCCTGCTCAGGGACACCTCGACACTCGGCTAGGAGGAGCCGGGGATAGCAACCTTCCGATTACAAGTCAACCCGCTCTGCCTCCTGAGCCACTGCTGCCAAGACCGCAGTGTGTATTGTATTCGCATAGACTCACTGGCTACCCAGACCGTCTGCACCCTCGTCATAATTTGCCTCCCAAAGCGATGTGGATGCCTCTAACTTTGCGGCGGTTAGTTTGTCACGGCCTTCTGCGTCGAGCGCTCCGCGCCAAGAAGAAACACGGGAGAAACAATGAGCGCTGGTACCGCTGAGCCCAAACAGCCACCGGCGTCCGCCTTAATTCAGACCGTACCGCGGTAATAACTTCAGAGAATTGGACCGCTTGACGGCGGAGAGACCATTAAGAAGGGGGCGAGAAGATAACGTCAATGCGATTACTCAGATGTTTTGAGCCGAGGAGCTGTCGTATCTCGCATCACATCGTGGTTATATAGCGACACGGCCCAGTTCTGGTGGCTGGTGATGGGGGAACGAGATTAGAGAGTGGGTGACCATGTGTGTATTTGTGAATCCATGTGTTTGTCCATGTGTGTGTATCCGTGTCCGTGTGTGTGTATGCGTGTCCGTATCTGCGTGTGTGTCCGTATCTGTCTCTCTGTGTGTGTCCGTGCGTGCATTAAAGCTTATAGCCTTGGTACAATGGCTCCACTTTCACAGCCGGGAGCAGAGCAATCTGCACGGAAAACACACACACTCGACAGTACACACAAACACACAGCAAAGGCAAAAGGCAAAGAGACACACACACGTAATCCAATAACCCCTGTGACTCCTCACATCAAAGCAAGGGGCTGAGGAAGGGCAGGAGGCTGAGGAGCGGCGGTGTCCTTGTTAAGACGCTGTGTACCTTTGTGCTTTTTGTTTTCCACAAAGTGGAGGTGTCATCCTTGGTGTCCCCTTTGCTCAAAACCCCCCAAAGTTTCCCATTATTGCCCTCAGCTAAAGCCTAAAATGGTTTTCGGAGCAAAAAGTCATGAAGAAAAAAAAAAAGTGAAAGTTCCATTCTCCAGCGATATGAAGTTAATAAATGGAACAACACACATTAAGAATGTATGCAAACAAATCAAACTAATTATTCACACAGGTTCAGCGTTCTCACCCGTCACTATTCACACACACAGAGACACAGCCAGCGAGCCGGAGTCCTTACATTACGAGCTGAAATTAAAGCATTGCATTAAAACACTTTACTTATGGCAGAGCCCATCGTTTCATTACCGAGCGCCCCAGGCAGGGTGGGGTGGGGGGGCATGGTAAGGGGGGGTTATCCCATTAGGATCAATATGAAGTGCTGAGTGCCGTTTGGGCTGGATCTACATAACCCGGTCAGCGAGAGGACACCCAGGACATGGTGATTAACGACCCGGCGGACGTTCACCCCCCGCCCCCCCTCCTCCCTCCTTCCCTCTTCCTCACGGAGTGAGACAGCGTGGAAGACCCACAGTCACTTAAAAACGAGCACCCGATGACCGCGCCCAATTCGATGATGAGCCCGATCCATCACCGTGGCAACCTTTGGAAGCGGCAAGCAACGAGGAACTTCCTCAGAAATCGAATTCGTAAAAGGAAAGAAAAGAAAACAAATCGCCGCGTGTCCTGCGTTTCCCTCCCTTCCATCTCTTCCAGAAGCGTCAGAGGATCCTGACCAAGTGCCGAGGATTTGCGCGGCCGACGCCTTGATGGCCTCACCTTGAGCCCGCTGCCGAACACACAGGGGGACGTGCCGTGAATAACAACGCCCACGCCGTCGGCACGCCAACCAGACGCTGATGCTGTGGGTGTCGGGGGGATGACGTGCGTGTCAGGGGGGGGGGGGCCTCACCTTGTCTCCGTGGCCCAGGTGCTCCGTCTTGACGTCGCTCAGGGTCTTCCAGTTGGTGCTGGCTCCGCCACCTCCGCCACCCCGCATCTCAGTCAGCGACTGCCCCTCCACGGCGTGACCCTCCTTGTCGTACCTGTGATGTACACACAGAGCAGCACACACACACACACACGTTGACAAATGTGATGGACGCATGCCGCGGCGCTGGGGACATGAATCACGGTGAGGAGATAAATCACAGCACATGGGGCCATTACTGGACGTCTGTTTGTTATGTGTAGATCTATGGCGCTGTCTGTTTACGACACACACACACACACACACACACACACACACACACACACACACACACACACACACACACACACACACACACACACACACACACACACACACACACACACACACACACACACACACACCTGGGGGTCAAAGCCCAACCATCAACCTGCCCAATCTCTCTACATGGGCCCCATCTACAGTATAGCAACACAACTACATGCATCACTGTATGTATCTTTGTACTGGTGGTATCACTGTATAGAAGTATCATTGTGTAGATGTATCTTTGTACTGGGTGGGTATCACTGTGTAGATGTATCTTTGTACTGGGTGGGTATCACTGTGTAGATGTATCTTAGTACTGGGTGGGTATCACTGTGTAGATGTATCTTAGTACTGGGTGGGTATCACTGTGTAGATGTATCTTTGTACTGGGTGGGTATCACTGTGTAGATGTATCTTTGTACTGGGTGGGTATCACTGTGTAGATGTATCTTTGTACTGGGTGGGTATCACTGTGTAGATGTATCTTTGTACTGGGTGGGTATCACTGTGTAGATGTATCTTTGTACTGGGTGGGTATCACTGTGTAGATGTATCTTTGTACTGGGTGGGTATCACTGTGTAGATGTATCTTTGTACTGGGTGGGTATCACTGTGTAGATGTATCTTTGTACTGGGTGGGCATCACTGTGTAGATGTATCTTTGTACTGGGTGGGTATCACTGTGTAGATGTATCTTTGTACTGGGTGGGTATCACTGTGTAGATGTATCTTTGTACTGGGTGGGCATCACTGTGTAGATGTATCTTTGTACTGGGTGGGTATCACTGTGTAGATGTATCTTTGTACTGGGTGGGTATCACTGTGTAGATGTATCTTTGTACTGGGTGGGTATCACTGTGTAGATGTATCTTTGTACTGGGTGGGTATCACTGTGTAGATGTATCTTTGTACTGGGTGGGTATCACTGCCGTTTCATCACATACACGCTGACCTCAGAGCTCGATCCGTCGGCGGTAAACACGGCTGTGGACAGGTTGAAAGCCGTCACATTTGAATTTGGCTTCAAAGAAGAAATAAAGAAAAGGACGAAAGGACAGAAAAATAAAAGCTATGTTCAGAGGCTGTGTGTCTGAGCAGGAGGGAGGACGGCTGCCCTGGCCTCCTCCTCCTGAGACACGGCAGCACAGGACTCTTAAAAAACTAAAATACAACAAAGAGGACCGGAGCTGGGGCGGGACCCAGGCTGTCACCGTGGAACCAAAAACCCATTTCCTCCCCAACGCTCGCGGTGCTACGCCGAAGACGAGGATGAGGAACGCGGGGAGGGGGGCGGTGGGGCAAGGGCAAGGAGAAACCAGGGAAAAGGAAATGGAAAAGGAGAGGCGGGGGAGGAGAGTAAACGACATCTAAAACATGCCCCGGTGATCAATTGAGCCTGGAGTCGGGGGGGCTCTGCGGGAGTGGGGCGCCCGAGAGGTAAATACAAAAGATAAATACATGTAGTGCAAGGCCCTGAGACGGACGGGAGGCATGACTAATTGAAAATCTCGCCATTAGTGCTTCGGTCGGCGGCCCAGGCTGCCCACAGACCGTCACTCTCCACCACTCCTGCTGACTAATGTCAGCAATTATTTCCGGCGACCCCCTTTCTTTCACCGGTACGTCTGCACCGCTCGGTTTTAATTGTGCTTGCTCGCGGTCCGAGAGATCGGGGGGGGGGGGGGGTGGTGGGGGAAGACAACCTCTGAAAGGAAATCAGGTCTTTTTATCGGTTCAGTGTTGCAGCTTTTGGTCGAGCCACCAAAAAAGGTGGCTGACCAAAAGAGCGACGCTGCACTTAAACAGACTCCACCTCAGTAGTTTGTGGGTGTACCCTCGCAAACAATAGACTTAAAACCAGAAAGAAACATGTGATGGAAACGACCCGCTACACTTCATTTAAAGCTATTATTTTCTCCAGCCAGGAATCCCACGCAAAAACTCCAGAGGCAGACGCGGCCTATTCATAACGAGACAACCTGATTGCCTAATTCAACCACTGAAAAGGCGCGGGGGGGGGCGGGGGCTGGCCTTGATCAAGGCGGACAAAGGCAGAAGTGATTGGAACCGGGCGAGAGCCGAGGAACGGGAGGCCTGACAGACGAGCTGAAGACGGGCACTGAAACCGCGAGCCGCACAGTTCAGCACTGAGCTGCTTTGAACAAACCGATTTTAACAAACCTATCATAAGCCATGACAATAAAACGGACACACACACAGTCTTTGCAGTTGAGTTGAAATGCTTGTTGTCTTTATGTTATTGCCAATGTACAGTATGAGCAAAATGTATGGAGCGCAACGAATGGTGTAGCGTAAAAACGTAAAGCCATCGGATGTTTCATGAACCAAACGACCCACGGTGCGATAGTCCAGCAGTAAGATGATGTCATTTGTGACATTAGAGTCACGTCAATTACAGGACATTGAGGTTTGATTACTCATAAAGTTTGATGGAAGGAGCTCAAATTGACCAATCATGTTGCTGGAAGCTGGGCTCTGGAAGCGCGTAATTGGCTGTCATCGGTGAACTCAACCTCAGATAGCACTAGTAAACAGTAGGGATGTGTCAGAATATTCGATTATTCGTTCCCGAGGATCAAAACCGATTTTTAACATTTGGAGCATTAACATTTTTTCAAAAAAAAAAAAAACACGCGTCCGTCCGTCCGTCCGCCCGTCCGTCCCGCGGACCCTGCTATAACGTATGCATTACAAGATTATACAGAATCTCACGCCAGCGAAAACCCAAAAGTTGGCAGCCCTGCTATTATTATTTTTTATTATTATTAAGTGTGGAACGGGGAGAGCGTCTGACGTCATTCAACAGCGCATTATGTAATGACGTTTACAGAGTGTAGGCCTATTCTGTTGTGAGGCTAACAATGTCCAAGTCCCGCAAAAGCTCCGCCTGGGCACACTCCAAGAAAATAGAAGAAAATCGTGTCCAGTGTGGGATATGTGGAACAAAATTATCCTACCATGGCTCCACGTCAACGATGCTGTCGCATCTCAAGTTGCATCCAACTAACGTTAACGAAGATGAGGGACCCACCCAATCAAGCATGGCAACATTTATTCACGCTCGCCAAGTGTAACAGAAGCCGCAGCGAAAAAACTTCTGCCCTAATTGCCAACATGGTGGCTAAAGATATGCTGCCTATTAGTACAGTAGAGGGGAGGGGGTTTCGAGAATTAATGGCATACATAGAGCCAGAGTACACGGTTCCGTGTCGCAAAACCATCACCTCGCGTCTCGAAAAGATGCATGCTGAATGCTCAGAGTCCGTTCGCAATTGCGTTAGCCAAAACGGACAGAGTAGCTATTACCACGGACGCCTGGACCTCACTCGCAGTGGAATCATACATTACAATAACGTGTCATTTCATTGATGAAAATTGGGAAATGAAGAGCGCTGTCTTACAAACACGGTCGATGCCAGAGAGACACACAGCAGAAAATCTAGAGGGGCTGAGAACAGCAGTCGAAGAGTGGGGCTTGGAGGGGAACATAATTGCGTGTGTTCACGATAATGCAAGTAACATCTTACTAGCCAACACACAGCTACTGGAGTGGGACTCAAGCTCGTGCTTTGCCCACACATTACAGCTGGCAATAAATGATGGGTTCAAAGTCAATGCCGTAAGCCATGTTGTTGCAGCCGCCAGCAGAGTCGTATCCCACTTCCACCACAGCACTGTGTCAAGTCAGGCCCTGAGAACCAAGCATGAACAGCAGAATCTGCCTCAGCATCGTCTGATACAGTACTGCCGCACCAGGTGGAATTCGATCTGTGACATGTTCGAACGACTCCACGAACAGAGGTGGGCCATTGCGGCAGTGCTGTCAGACAGAAGGTTCACCAAACTGTCAGATGCACGCACACTAGAGCCAACAGATGAGAGCTGACACATTATGGAAGAGCTGATCCCGGTGCTGAAATCACTGAAGACTGCAACAACGGCGCTCTGCGGAGAATCAGCCGTGTCCATCTCCATGGTTTATCCAGTCACCACAACACTGCTCTCAAAGCACCTGCTTCAATCTGCAGATAAGCCACGCAAAGTCACAGAGTTCAAGTGCACAGTGTCGGATAGGGATGTCACGATACCAGAAATTTAGTAGTCGATACCAATACCAGTGAAATTCCACGATTCTCGATACCCAATTCGATACCACGGTCAAAAACAAAACAATAAATCCCATGTACTTTATTTATTAAAAACATTTAAACATTCCAAAAAACAGTGGCACTGGCATGTAGCCTTCAAGTAATGAATAAAAATAAACCACTATTAACAATACAAAAAAAGAACAGTGGCATGTAGCGTTCAAGTAATAATAATTTAAAAATAATAATACGCGCTGAAAGCAGGCAGTCATGCAGCTATGCGGCTGGCGTTTACACTTGCGTGCATGGCGGGGTTTAAAACATAACTTCCAACCTAATATTAAGTAATATAACGCAGGTGCGCAAGGCAGCCACAGGAGACGCCAACATTGTTTTCAACTGCTCGGTACCGCGCCGTATTAATTACCAAGTTTTGAAAAGAAAAAGTATTTGAAGCGAATAAGCAACGCTGTTTTTGATTTGTTTATTTGGTTTTGAACGAATAATTTTGGATGCATGCATCGGCTTTGAGTTGGTTTGTTTACTTTGAAATTGCATACGCTCGCAACACACACGCACACGCGCACACGCACGCACACATTCACCGCCGCACCTACTACAACCTGCCGATCTTCAATCAAAACAACATCAAGTAAGTGATGCCGAACGCAGTCGTACCATGCGTGTTTAGAAGCGCAACATTGAAACGGGTCCCGTCTGAAACAGTCGCGCGGCGCAGCGTTCCAAACGCAAAGTACTTCCAGACGCGACTCTTGTTATTCTTTTTATCGACGAGTCGAGGCGGAGCGGTCGCACTCGCTGCAGCTGCCGTCTTCCATGTTCCCGTGTAGGTGTATATGCTGCCCACGTGACGTCCAGAGGAATTGCATCCTCGGTACCTACGGTACTAAGAAAAACGAGTACCGTCACGTTTTTTTTAATTTTGGTATCGACTTGGTACCGAAGTATCGGTTCTCGTGACATCCCTAGTGCGCTGTCTCTGTGTCCTCAGGGGCCATGCGCTTTCTTAATGACTCCGACACTAGGGATGTCACGAGAACCGATACTTCGGTACCAAGTCGATACCAAAATTCAAAAAACGTGACGGTACTCGTTTTTCTTAGTACCGTAGGTACCGAGGATGCAATTCCTCTGGACGTCACGTGGGCAGCATATACACCTACACGGGAACATGGAAGACGGCAGCTGCAGCGAGTGCGACGGCTCCCCGTATCGTGACATCCCTACTTTATACTTTATTTACTACTTGAAGGCTACATGCCACTGTTCTTTTTTTGTTATGTAATGTTCAAATGTTTTTTAATAAATGAGTGTGTTTAAGTACATGGGATTTATTGTTTTATTTTTGTTTTTTGCCGTGGTATCGAAATGGTATCGAGAATCGTGGATTTTCACTGGTATTGGTACCGACTTCTAAATATTTGGTATCGTGACATCCCTACAGCGCAGAGGGTAGCACTCATTGCCTCTTACCTGGACCCGCGACACAAGCACATGCGATTCACTACTGAAGAGGTTTGTGTGTTCCTATTTTGGCCCAATATTAGGTTAGCATAGGGCCTATGTTATTCCTGTAGGAGAAATCAAACGATTTGCATAACTTGATTAAAGTCTAAATGCCACAAGATTACCATACAAGCTTTATCTTATAGCAAAGGCTGAAAAAAATATATACGTATATATATCGCCTATATATAAATAGGCTATATAAAAAAATAATATATATATATCTTCCCTTTCTCTTGTCATCGGACAGGTGAAAGATGCCGTCAAAGACAGAATTGCTGTTGTCCTTTTAAATTTCGAAGAAAATGCTCAGGCTAGCACAGCACCATCATCACCACCATCCACACATCCACAACAGCCTGCGCCCCCACCCGACAAGCAACAACGTAGGGCAGACGCCGACCGGACAGCGATGGCAGACTTTTTCGGGGAAGAATACTTTTTGAATGCACCTGACCAAAAGACGGAGCTGGAGAGATACTCACAGGACCAGTGCATTCCCCCTGATTAAGCCCCTCTGGAGTGGTGGAAAAGGAATCAAAACAGATACCCCGAGCTCTTGCGTGTCGTGAAGGCGTACCTCTCCATCCCTGCTGAGCGGGTTTTTTCCGCTGCAGGTGTTTTAGTCAATAGGCTCTGCACTCGTCTCCTCCCAGCACATGTGGACATGCTGTTGTTCCTAAATAAAAACTCGGGTTGATGAGACTGCCTTTTGGCTCTCTTCTCTCTCTCCGTTCCACAAGCCCGCACCTAGCTGCTTTCTCAAAATGTTCGGCTACTAAATAATTCCATTGCGATTATTTTCGTTCATTTTCGTTTCTGCATGTGGCCTAGCGCCTGTGTTTTAGGTAGGCCTATGCTTGTTCATCTTTTGAGTTGACTTTGCAGTTTTACAACTTAACGAAACTTGTGTATTTGGCCGTTTTGATGTCGGGTGTTCTGTTCTACATTATTATTATGTTAGCCTGATTGAAGTATTTCTGATTACAGTATTTACATTTATTCATCAGGATTAATACCAGAATAAATTCGATTTTTCACTGTTAAAGTTTTTTGTTTTGTTTGTTTATTTTGCATTTAATATATGAAGTGATTTCTTGCCGATGAGGGCCGCCGCTCCCCATACGCAGAGTAGCCTACGCAGAGCGCGTAGGGCCCCAAGTACCTGGGGGGGGGGGGGGGCAAAATTAAGGTTGGTAATTATTACATTATTACCTTACAATTTACAAAATATATAAATGAATTACGAACAGGCCCACCGTTGTTATTTCCAAAAGCTTAGCAGCGGGTCTGCCGATGATCCATGGCTGCCTTTGTGAATCTCGGCCAGTGCCGGCGCTCCGCACACGCAGAACACGCACTGCGCGTAGGGCACCAAGTAAGGTTGATAGCCTAACTATTACATTCCAATTTTCAAAATATATATATAATATATATATTATATAAGATATATAAAATATTATATATAAGTTAATTACGAACAGGTCCACCGTTGTTATTTCGCATCGGAGGCACCCAATGCGAACAGGTCCACCGTCGTTACTTACTACCCCCCCCCCCCCCAACAATCGAATATTTGATTATTCGTTCATACCACCCACTGATTATTCGACCATGAAAAATTAGACTTATTCACATCCCTAGTAAACAGCAAATAAGTGTCTCAAATCCTGCACCGTGTAGACTGGCCACTGTGGAAACACACTTATTAAAATACCACAGCGTAACTCCATCCAGTCAGTCTGTGGTTCTGGCCCAGGCTCTGTGCCCGCCCCCCCCCCACCCCTCCTTTTGTAGTACTGCAAGAGGGTTATATCCAAAATTTCTTGACTTAAAGTATAGAGCCATAATCGGTTGCTTTGCCCCCCATGGTGCACCAGAGAAGGTCACACACTGGTACTCTCCCAGTACCCTCCCAGTACTCTCCCAGTCCCACCAAGACTCTTGTTTCCTGTCTTTTCTAGCCTGACAGTCAAACAACCATTTCCACAAGGCCGTATCCATGGCCAAGTATACGTCTAAAATAAACCTTGTGCTTCCTCTGCCAAGTTGAACAGTAGGACTGCAGGATCCCAGATCTCTCAGGCCACATCAACACTATGCCAGCTAAGTGTAGAAATGATGTTTTCAAGTTTCAAACGCTGTTCAAACATAGTCACGTATGCACATGCAACAAATTACTATTTGTTGCTCTGCAAGAGGTCTGTGTTTTATTTATATTTATTCACTTTAGCAAACATTTTCAAGCAGCTCACTAATTTTTTCGGTGGAGGAAAAACCACAGCTCAGTGTGGACAGAGAAGAAGAAAGGAGAAAGAAAAAAGGACTATTTAGCCGTAGACCGTAGCGGACTAACGACCGAGGTGCAAGGGGATCGACCCAGTCACAACGAAAACGCACAAATACTAAACTATGTGCCGGGATAATGACCAACTAACCGGGATGAGAAGTCTCCAGATGGGCTTGATTGACATATGTAACTAGGTCAGTGCAGGCCAGAGCCAAACACTGAATAAGTGAGGACGCCTGGTTATTAATGTATACACTATACAAATTAAAATAAATACACATTTGCAGCCAGAAGCGTTAAATTCTTCAGCGATATACCAGGAGTATGTGCAGCCTAACTGATGCAGCGTTCTGCGTCTCTGCCTTCAAACAACACGACGGGTGACAAAAGCAGGTTCTCAGTTGATAGACTGAACCATGTTGGCATGCCACAGTTCATTTATATCTTTAAATGTCAACATAAGCAATGTAGTTGTTTATAAAAAATAACCACATTCCATCACCTCTTAATACCACACCACCTCTCACTAAAGGAAGTGTAACCGACTGGACTTCCCCCTTGGGTTGAGAGGCAATTGAACTCTCAGCCTTCACCAAATCATTTGGGGGCAAAACTCAAGAGACCAAGCAGCAGCCCATCCATCAGAGGATAACACACCCTGGCTCTCCAAAGATGACGAATAATGAATAATACAATTACAGATTCAGGAGGAGGTGTGATCCGGCAAATGTTTCACAAAATGGATGAACTTCAGCTGCCCACCTCCCATTACCATTCAGGAGTATTCAGCAGAGGCGGACATCCTAAGAGACCATCTGAACCATTTAGATGATCTACAGGCTCTACGGAGCAGGTAGGGGCCGGTCTCCCTGCCAGAGGATAACTACAGCTATGACTACAGAGGTTGGGGCTCGAACACAGAACCTGTCTCCATGGATCCACAGAACCTTTACCTCTAATCCTGCCACCTTCTAGCTACGGCACACATGCAGCAGAATCTGGACCACGTGTTAATGGTAAATGGACTGCATTTATATAGTGCTTTCTAACCAGTGGCCACTCAAAGCGCTTTACAATATTGCCCAACATTCACCCATTCACACACTGACGGCGGAGTCAGCCACGCAAGGCGACAGACAGCTTGTCAGGAGCAGTCAGGGTGAGGCATCTTGCTCAGGGACACCTCGACACTCAGATAGGCGGAGCCGGGGATTGGACTAGAGACCTTCTGGTTACACACATGCCGCCCCGTGTGTTCAGGAGGCCACCCTAAAGCGCTGATTTTCAGTTGACCGCTGTGCACAAAGCCCTGCGTCCAGCCGGTCAGCTGGACCCAAGGGGCTAGACAAACGTGGCAAGGCTGTCCTCAAGTGACTGATTGACTAACGCCGTGGGAGGGAGCTGGAACGAAATATCGCCCCCGGAGGGGAGGGGAGAGGGGTTACCGTGGCGTCCTGGAGAGAAGGGACCAGAGGCATCACCAAATGTGTCGTTGCCCCCTAATGGACAACTGCGGTATCGCACAAGAGTTAAAGAGTCAAAACGGAGGAGAAATACAGTAGATCGAAGCCTGTTTGAGACCAGCAGTGCCGATTGTTAACAGTGGCTGAATCTTTTATCCTTGTAAATGGGGGAAAATTGCGGAACATTGGATTTGAGCTTAGGGAAATCCACAATTGAGTTATACACAAAAGAATGTTAAGAGTTATTTTGAGCAAACAGCAAACAGTTATGCTTGGAAAGCACTAATGCATGCAATCTGTGAGAGCGCAACGCTCAACATGGGAGGAAGATAATTAGGCAGCGCAAGCACAGATACTCTGCACTCCAACCCCACCCCCCACCCCCCCCCCCCTCTCAAATACACTAACAAACTTCTGCACAGTTCTGCATTGCTGTGCAATAAAACAGTTGTCTTCTGCCTAATGCTAATTACTGTGACATTAAACGGTGCAGTAGTCAGCAGTCCCCAGAATACACGATGGGGTCCGCTGGCTGATTCTCCGGTGCGGCCCAAACCAAGCCACCAGGGACGTATTAAATAGTTGTAGAGAACTCAAATGCTCGGCACCAAAACATAATCAAATTAAAACTAAATCCCTGGGACAGAACCAGGACACAGGTGATTGCGGTGAGCTCTTTTTTCTCTACCTGGCCAGAAATAACCGAGAAGTGCCACATGTGTGTGACAAAACCGGTCACACAGAGTTGAGCAAAATCAAGAAAGGCGACGGCCACAAAGTGTTTAATCGTTTGCCATGACGTCGGTTTAATTTCGTTTTACTTTGAGACAAACAATGAGATTTTTTTTAATCTAATTTAATGAACGGTTCATAAATCACATCCATCACATTTAAAAACTGAACTATTTTTTTTAATTAAGTGTTGATAAGTCAGCTTGTTTTTGCACCCCATAAATCTCTCCATATTGCATTGGATTGAATGAGAATAGGCTCTACCACTCACACCCTCAATCTCTCGACCACTCTCTCCCTCTACCCCTCTCTCTGGACCACTCTCCCTCCCTCCCTCACTCTACAACTCGCTCTCTCCCTCGACATCTCTCTCCCTCCACCACTCCCTAGTTCAAGTCAGGTCTCCTGTCAACTGTGACTTCTGGGCTCAATTAGAGGAGGTCTATGACGCTCTAAAAGGCCTCAAAAAGTCCTGCAAGGACCGGCCCGTCTCCAGGACTGGATAAACAAACACAGCGTCAGGAATCGTTATCTGGGGTCGGCCATGTGAGAAGGGACACACACACACACGCACACACACACACTTCATTTATTTGGAATGACCAAAACTTACGACACAGCATTCCAAATATTAATAAAGAGCCCATTTATGTCTCACACAGCAACACAAACACTGTGCAAGTATTTACAGCCAAGCAAATTAGTAAATAAATACAACGCTATCACGGGTAAAGATGGCACCGCCTTCTCCATACATGCAGACTGCCTATGCTTGCTGACACAGAGCAGTATTTGGCTATTTGCTTAGATTTCTTCTTATTAAATCCAGCAATTTGCAATCCTCTAACACAGAGTCTATGAACGTGTCCAAGGCTACCATAAATAAGTACAACCAGTATTGTGTTATAACCACCTGATTACCTACCTATAACCACCCTACTGAAAGAGCATGAATTAATGGCTGGTATTTTAACATTTTGTCAGAGAAACACAGGTCCATATACATGTCAAAGAAACAACCCACTTCCAGAATCACAATCGTTTTTAAAAGATCATCAACAACAACAATGTCAGGGGTGTTTGGAGTCTCTAAGAACACTTTCTAGCAAGTTGTCTCACACACACACACGAATGATAGGAAGGACCCATGAAGTTATTAAAATATGATTTAAAACATGCTCAGGCCAAGTTTTGAGTCCAATATCGTCAACCAACGGGGCAAATCTCAAACGGCTTAAGGCGAGGCCTTCACAGGGCACCCACGGGCGTCCAACGAGCCAATCACCGGCGGATCAACACAATCAGGAAGAGGCAGCCGAGTGGTAAACAGAACTGTACTCTGTTGACTCGCTCTCCACCGCCTCCCGCAGAGCCCGCCCATTTAGCCGCTGCCATTATGGAAATGAAATCCTCGCATCAACAGAGAAGAGAAAATCCCACAACTGCTTCCTCTTCCACAGCACGTGGCTGCCGCTCCACTAGCACACGGTGGTGTGGAGGTGGGAGGTGCACGGGGTCTAATGGGTGAGCCCGTGATGACTCAGAATCGCCACGCCCTTTTCCTTCACCCTCATCCCATCCCATGCGTCGGGACACCTGTGACTGCCAGCTTTAACCCTTGGGAGTCATTCATTCATTCATTCATTTGGGGAGGAACTGGTCCGCTAAGAGAACACAGGACGACGCCACTAACAGGCGGCTGCTATCATGTACGAATCGGGAAGGTTGGGGATTAGGGCCGGATCAATAGGCCGGCCGGGTCGATCAATGTGCCCTGGAGCTGAAGGGAAGGTCGAAGAAGAGCGGTCACGCGACCATCTCCCCTCAGTGCCACTTTTGGCTGACTGACAGCCTTGTTATCTTCCACCCCGTGTGTCACAGTGAAATCCTGCGTCCAAGCCCCAGAAAACGTCAGGAGAAAGGAGGAATGAAAAGGACTTATGCTTTTTCCTTTTGTGTCGCAGTCGGAGGTGCAAAACACACAGGCTTATTTCTGGACTGGGCGAGCACCTAGGACGGGAGGGTTTAGGTAATGATGAATTGTAGGAACGGCCAGAGAGTGCAGAGAAAAGATGAAAGCTGGAGTCCAAACTGTTTCTCTATTCCTTTGAGAAGCGCAGGCCAATAGCGAGTCTGAGGAATACAAGCGTATGGCTGTTCAATTGTGATAGCTCAGACCATCTTAAAACCGCATTTGGCTCCGGTGCCTTTGAAAGAAGCTGAAATACATTTCACTATACAACAGCACCACTTGTGATAAGCCCACACAGGACCGGTTGTACGTGCTTGTCTACAAATAAAGTTAAAGTCTTAATAAAAACGGCCACAATTGCGGGAAATCTAATTAACTCATCCGCAGATGAGTTAATTAGAATTTTCCTGAATTCCGTCTCTTTACATGCGAGACAAAAAAAAAAAAAAAATCACTTTCCAACAGATTACATGTGAATCCAATTCTCATGAGGTACCACAGCACCAGCCCAAACCCACCAGACTAAAACGTCACACATCCTGAAGACAAGAGCAAAGTACGTAGCTTTACAGTCCATTTCCACATCCTGCGGCCCGTCAAGACATAAAACAGCGCCTAATGCTTCCCACCAACGCAAGCATGCATGGACGTATGCACGCCTGTTGGTATGGTAAAATGGTAAATTAACTGCATTTATACAGTGCTTTTCTAATCGGTGGCCACTCAAAGCGCTTTATAATATTGCCCAACATTCACCCATTCATGCACACATTCACACCCCGACGGCGGAGTCAACCACACAAGGCGACAGCCAGCTCGTCCGGAGCAGCTCAAGCTAGGCGGACCCAGGGATCGAACTAGCAACCTGCCGGCCACCAGCCACCCCGCTCTACCTCCTGAGCTACCTTTCGCCCCCAGGCTTTGGAGAGCCCGTATGTAAACGTCTCCCCCACTCACCAGCCCCGCAGCTTGAAGGCCTCGGGGATGTCCGGGTTGATCATGACTGTGCTGCTAAAGGACGCCGACAGGGAACGCCCGCCAAAGTCCGACAGCTTAGCCCCCTTGATGGCCACGATGGGCTGCGCCGAGCCGTCAAAGTTCTCCGCCTGCGTACGCACATTGGTGGAGGAACAGAGAGTCACCAACGCTTCACCAAACTGGATTCAGATTTTTCCTCTGCTTCCTACGTGGTGTGTCACGTCTTTGGTCTGTCGCGCCAAAGTACAATTTATCAACATAAAAACAGATTTTCACTGCAATCGTTTTTGTAGATTTAAGGTGGTCTTTATTTATTTCATTGAGTTATAAACAACAACATGGAGAAGCACCTAGAGGGAATGAAACCAAACCAAAAAGGACGCACACACACAAAATGAGAGCAAATATATAAACCTAACCGGAGTCCTTAGAGAGGAGAGAGGACATAATGCAGTTTGGTATTATGATTGTTCTTTCTAAACTATACGTCCTCCTGTACCTCAGCACGTCCCTGCGGAACTAGGGATCTGCCGAGCAAACAAAGAGGCTAACAGTCTGCTCCTCGTCAAGGGGGAGGAAACGGGAGAGGAGAACCGTGGGGGCCATGAGTTGAAAATCAACTGCGACTGCAACCCAGAGTCCGTTCATCACGGCGTGACAGGGTATTTATTCCCTGGTCTGAGCTACAGCTTCTAGCTTCAGCTATCGGAGAGGCCCCGAGTTCCATTAAACACACACACACACACATCCAAATCTACCGAATAACTACTCAAGTGACACACAGGCCCAGTCCACAAACACAGCTTATTTTGACATAAACACCCAGTTGGTTGACAGGTAGACCCAACAGGTATGGATAGTTGTGAAGGTGCCCATCATGCAACCATAGAACAGAGTTCTGAATAAATACTCTTGTTTGGACGAGCATTCGTTTTCATCGGAAACAAACGGAATGAGAATCCTTCTGCACCGCGTCGTCAAAAGCTGTTCCCTTTATCCTACAGTTATCCATGAAATGGATAGTCAACAGTATGCATTGTAACTCCCATGCCTTAGGGGGCGCTCTATGGCACCTGTTCAGTGTACCTTGTAACGTTGTTCCAGTGCTAGTGAATCAGAGTTGAAGAGGATATCAACGTCTCGACCGGCGCTCTTGTGTCACTCCGTTACTAAAAAGGTATCCTTACATTATCTAACAAACATAATACCTACTCCAAGAAGAAACCCCCCTGCTGGGCATGTTGACCCCGCCTGCGCCCCCCCCCCCCCCCTCTCACCTCCTCCCCCCACAGGGTGACAGACACCGTTCGGCCGGACTGGTCCATCAGGTTGAAGGTCCGCTTGGAGACCTCGCGGTTGGCCTTGGTGGTGAGGCGGGTCAGCTCGTCAACACTCTTGCACACCCCGATCACATCTGCACCGGGGGGGGGGGGGAATGTAAGGTAAGGAACCCGGGCCAAGATCGGACTGAAGTCTCCCCGCTGACACCCGAGAAAAGTCCGGAGAGGGACGAGAACTCATGTGCTTGGCTTGAAAAATAATAAACATAAAAATAGAGAGAAAGGGGAAAATACAGCTCCCTTCTCCACACCATTCACGGGGCACATATGCATATCATAAATATTGATCGATGGGCCAGGGAACCCTAGGTCACACACAGGAAGCGCTGGTGGTTTTCCACCACAAATTGGCTCTGGGGAAATCAGCGGCTGGTTTTTCCATTTGGAGGCGGGGCTGAGGTCAGTGTCTTGCAGGTGCATACATTCATAACTCCGCGACGCCACTGGACTGAGCCGGGAACAGCTCAGTACTCTCCGCTAAGGAGCGGCTCAGACCATCAGACTATAAGTTATCTGACTGTTAACGAAGTGTTTCCAGTATGCACTTTGCACATATTGTAAATAATGTTCCTCATTTTGTACATTTCAATTTATTTACATTATATATACACACCACTTTTTCACGTTTTGCATTACCTTTTGCACTATTTAGCATTTATTTATTGCAAATATTACTTGTCTTATTTTACCTAATTTTATCCTTTTGTTCTTATTGCACCGTGGGTCGGAGATAATCGCAATTTCGATTCCTCTGTATGTCTGGCACATATTTTGAAATTGATAATAAAGTTGACTTTGAACTGATGGGACTATCTGTGGGATGGGAAGGATACATTACATTTACATTAAACAGATGCTTTTATTCCGCATCCCAGTGTGATCAGTGGTTTGGTCGATAGGTTTTGACGTTTCTTAATAAAGCTTGATTTTCTTAAAACGAGGAACGGCAATATTATGAGCTAAAATGAAACTGAAATGATGTGCTGTTTATTTAAATATCATCTCCACTTTATTAAGACATATACTGATGCCTTCAAATGAATGCAATCAGCAGGTTTTATATTGATATGTAACACACATTAGAACATTTAGATAAATAAAGAAAAGTATACTTTGTATGGTTCTTGAAAAAGTATTATGTTGCTTTGCGAAAATGAATTAAATGAAGTCGAAAAGTTGTCACCAGTTGACTAGATTAGTGTGACAATTTATTCTACAACCAATTGTTAAGTTTGCTATTGTATTAAAGGTCCCATGGCATGAAAATTTCACTTTATGAGGTTTTCTAACATTAAGTTGAGTTCCCCTAGCCTCTCTATGGTCCCCCAGTAGCTAAAAATTGCATTAGGTGTAAAACGAGAAGTAGCTATCTTACTCCATCTTTGAAAAAAGGATCACTGAAACGCTTTGATTTGGGTTCCGGTCCCGTACGACGTCATACGGGACCAGGTTACCTCCGCTTTCTCTGCTTGGCCCACCCAGAGAATTTGGCCCAACAATGAGACAATGAGCTAGGACCGTGCGAGTTATTTGGATAATCATTCTGCTGTTGGTGTTATGGCGCATAACACACAACACAATAACGCAAGCTTGCATAAAGCTCCCATTTGGTGAAAAGACTAGACTGCGTCGGGTTGGTTGAGAAGGAATTGGGAATCGCGACATGGAGGAGAAAAGGATTGTTGCCCAGGATTGTCCGTCGGAGCCCCGTTGTAGCGGGCAGCGGGGCTGGGTGGGCGTTCAGTGTTCACCGTGTTTACAGTGTTCCACTGTAAACACTAGTGCATGGTACCGTATTACTGTATTAGGTACTGTTAAGTACTGTATTAGGGGCCCACTAACACCTATATAAAAGCATCCATAGAATAGCATGCCATGGGACCTTTAAGTTGGTTCCGCCCATCATCTGCATTGTACAGACCAATAGCAGAACTCTAGCTCTAGGAGACGCTACAAGGCCCCTAAATTATACCCATCCCCCGCAGAAATTACTGCCCATATGCAGGATTTTTGGTGAAACCGCTGAACTATTCCCAAAAGTGCTGCCATCATCAAGTTGCCTTTTCCACCCAAAACAGATTAAGTCAACGCTCAACATATTACTTTGTAAAATAATACGTTCTCTTACAAATAATTTATAGGCTCTACAGTCTGTTGCGTTGACAAATCAAACATGTAAAGCTTGTATCCGAATACACTGCTCCTCTCTCATGGAGTATAACTCAAACTATCTCTACGATGTCGAGCTAGGAGCTTAGGAGCCAACATGGCCACGACCATAGCATTGTGTTGGAAAAGGGGCGAAAATTTGCATGTAATTTTCACGGCTCCATCACTGGATGGAGTACCACTAATATGACACACATTCGAGTCATTTGTCTTCAAATGTCGGCCGATTGTAACCTTTCCCACTGAAGGCCAGATGGTAGGGGGGGGCTGTTTTACTGGGGTTAATGTCCAGAGGGAAATGGGCTTCAGATTGAATCACTCCTACTCTGGCCGTCTGGTTCTGAGTGGCCAGAGTTCACCTTGAGCTCTCACTCACACACACACACACACACACAAGTACATATTATACTCAGATCGTCACCCCAGGGGTCTGAATAGAAATTAACCTTCTGATCTAGTGTCAATAACATCTTCCTGCTGAGCCCCAGTACCATGTCTTGGCCTTACATACAGACGTAAACAGTGCCATGGTTTTGAATCGTAACCTTTACACAGTGCCTGGTTTCGTAGTGATACCCAGTGTTTGTCTCTCATGTGCCCTCGTTTCCACTCACGACGCGCTCGACGACGACCTCATTTGATCTCACCAAACCCAGGTGCGTCTCCCCCTCTCCCCAGGTGCCTGATTTGCCCCTTAATCAAATTTTGATCACGATTTATTTATTTTTTTTTAAATAGAACAGCTGGATACATTTTTGTACGTTATTTTCTATTTGAACATCTTCTATTTGAACTTTTTGTGTATTTTATTAAGGGGAAATTTCAAGGTTCTTAGTTACAAAATGCGTTTTTTTGCAAAGAAATGCCGAAAAAACGCGTCGTGTTTCAAAATTCAAAAACAATCGTTTGAATAATGTTGTTATTTTTTTCCCATAATCCAGCAGCCCCCGACCAACCAACCGGCAGACGGCCCCTGTGAGCGAGTGTCCTCACCCAGCACAGCGTCCTTCTCCATCGACTCCAGGTCGCTGATGGCCACAAAGTCGCAGAGGGCCACGGGCAGGTCGGTGGCGTCGTCACAGGGGATGATGGACGACTCGCCGTTCAGCGTCATCTCGTAGTCGTTCTTCATCGACGAGTACTGCTTGTTGGCGATCTTCAGGGTGCCCTTGGAGATGTAGTACACCTAGAGGGAGGGACAGACGCACGGACGGGACAGACGTTAGAGCACCGCCCGAGGACCGGGGGATCCACCCAACACGACTTCACACGGAGGGAAGGGAGGGGCTGGAGGGGATGGGTGGGGGGTAGCAACAAACGCTGGCAGGAGATCATAAGACGATCACAGTGTTGTTGCTCTGGTACGTTGGCAAGATAGCGCGGTCTACAAGACATCGGCGATGTCTCGGAGGCCGCCGCCGACAGCTGTATCTGAGCGTCTCCGCCCGCAGCCCATTTCCTGTGCGACGGCTCGGGAAAATGAGTGTTGGGTGTCGTCAGACCTGCGCTCTGTCAGTTTCCTCACCTTGCCGACCTCGATCAGACTGTAGAACTTGTCCACCTCCTGGTTGAAACCAGTGACGCGGATTTCTCCCTGCAACCCAAAACATCAAAACACGTCAGCCACCGTCACACACAGGAATTAGAGCGGGTTGGCGGGTTGCTAGTTCGATCCCGGGTCCTCCTAGCTGAGTGTTGAGGTGTCCCTGAGCAAGACACCTCACCCTAACTGCCCCTGACGAGCTGGCTGTCACCTTGCATGGTTGACTCCGCCGTCGGTGAAAAGAATTCTCAAAACAAAAGTATTGTCTTCAAGTAGAATTATTTACAATTTCAACACAAATTATATTATTATATATCCCGGCGGTTTTTTTTCATAAGATAGTGAACACACACACATATGGCATAAACAGTCAAAAAGTAGCCTAAATCAGTAAAAGTATCGCAATGTATTTCTAATACAGGAACGGCAAATTTTGTGTGAAATTGAATGTGTGTATGAATGGGTGAATGTTAATGTTAGGGTAATGGCAACATTGTAAAGAGCTTTGAGTGGCCACTGGGGCTATATAAATGCAGTCCATTTAAACCCAGGAGACCGCTGGCCCCACTCTGGGCTATACTGGGAGTACGGGGATGATGAACACAACAACAGGAAGGAGGACGGTAACAACACCCACACTCTCGTCCACGATCTCCATGGAGAAGAGCTTGCCGTCCCCGCGGGAGTTGCTCCATGTGCGGATGCTGCTACGGTTGGTCACGCGCACCCGGATGGTCCACCTATCAGAGGAGAAGAGAGGCCCTGTGGTGAGCTGTCCGACTCACGCTCAAGGGTTGAGGGCGGTGTGGGAGTCACTTTCATGCCAACGGGCACGCCACATGATATATTTTTCGAGCTTCCCACATTTAAAGTATCTCCACGTAGCCAAGCACACAGAGTGCATAAATAAACACGGAGGTAAATTGGGCTATTTTGCGTCTCTTCTGAAGATGCATTAAGGTACAGGCTGTTCATGTAAAGCTTGTTGAGATTAATGGGAATTTAAAGGGTGGTTAGCGTCACAAATTAAATAGTTCCAAGATTATTTTTTTTCCCCCACTGCTTTAAAATGGCAATTAGTTTCTCTCTATCGTTCTTTTATAATAACTCGAAATAAAACCAGCTGTATTCATTGAATCAGAGCATTCGGCACAAAGAAATCACCGGATGGAAGCCTCCTTTGAAGATTGCTAGAGAAAACAATGGTAAAGTAAAAGTATTATCTTCTATATTCTTTAGGCATTCGAGAGTATTATTATTTTGAAAACGTACTAGCTAGGAGCCAAAACCCGAAAAAAAAAAAAACATTTAAAAGATCCCTTTTAACTTTTGTACATTTTAATATAAACGCATGGCCTGCTCCGTCGCTGCAGTGCAGCCGTGCACTGCCTTCTAGTTCAGAACCCCGCAGGAAGGCGCGATGGCAGGGATACGCAGAGCCACCGGCCCCTTAGTGGATGGAAGGGGGCCAAGACACTCACTTGGACTGGTAGGGGTTGAGGCTGGCGATGGGCACGACTTTGGAGGAGCCCCCCGGGGTGCTGGGCAGGGCAGAGGGGGTCTTCTTCCCGAACTCTCTGCTAGGACCTTTGTTCGCAGCTGGGGGGGGGGGGGGAAAGAGAGAGAGAGAGAGAGAGAGAGAGAGAGAGAGAGAGAGAGAGAGAGAGAGAGAGAGAGAGAGAGAGAGAGAGAGAGAGAGAGAGAGAGAGAGAGAGAGAGAGAGAGAGAGAGAGAGAGAGAGAGAGGACAGGAAAATCAATGATCCAAGAACAGCAAGTAATAGAGTGAAGTGAAGTGAGAGATACATGCATTATTCATACAGGCAGAGTAACAAAAGATCCAATTCCTTTAGATGCCGGCTCTGTGATCGGCGTAATCGTCTCGGGCACTATACCGCGGAGCTGCGTCAGGCGACGGCCACACGTGACGCAGGGACGCGTGTGGGCGCTGGTGTGAACACGGTGTGAGGCAGGAAAAAGGAAGTGGTGGGGATGATGTTCCTCCCGAAGAGGAGCAGGATGATTCACAGTCACAGATTCAGGGGCAGAGTGTGAAATGTGAAACACACTTAGAGACGCTCCCTCCACTGCAGAGCGCAGCCGGCGCTGCCTTACTGTGGGATTTGTCGGTTGGATGGACACCCCTACCGTGTGCATGCGTGCGTGTGTGTATGTTTCCCACGTGGCGGATTATAGTTCAAAGTGTCCACTTAAGCCACACCACCACCCAACACTTCAACTTTGCCAACCTCTGCACTTCTGGTAATTAAGCCCTCCCCAGATCAGGCAACACACACACACACACACACACACACACACACAAAATTAACAATAACTGGTGATGAGGAGGGTGCTGCCGTGGGCTCCATCGCCTCGCGGCAGATTAAAAGGGATGAATACCTGCCAGGGAACGGGGGCTCAAGACGGCCTTCTGACAGCCAGATCACACCTCATCCTCCACCACCACCAACACCGCCGCCGCCGCCACCCGTCCCCCCGGTTCCAGCCCATTTACCCCACCTTGCGCTACTTGAGTCCCTCCAACAACGTATTTAGATTACCTATGGATTTAGCCTGAGTGTGATCGAGGCGAGGGGAAGCGTTTTAATCAACGTACGGACGGGCTCGTCAGCGTTTAAAGTGTTCCCAGGTAAACTTCTCAACGCCGTGTGGGAAAGTATGAGACGTGATCCATTAAAATACTGTTAACCCCGTCATGCTAATGAATAACGAGAACCACCGAGTTTCATTAATAAAATATCAATGGGGCGGCTTGTGTTTGATCACACCCATATGGAAGGACGTAAGCAATGTGTATCTGAACATAACGTGTCTGAGCAGTGTTGCAGGCATACTCCTCACCTGCTGCTGCAAATTGGCTGGATACCTAGCCGCGTTGGCCCGACAAACACTGCCATCAGGTGGCCACTCACAAGAATACGCACCTATTAAAATACCTGGTGAAAGAACCTGAATATAACTCACCCTCTTTACCGTTCTGGGGCTGCAGGGGGCGGACCGGAGCGGCGGGCTCGGCAGCCTGTGGTGCTTTACCCCCCTGACCTGGAGAGCAAGAAACCACATCGCCCATCAGCTCTGAGGCCTTCTATCACCTCTGAGGAGACGCCCTTACTGAGCAGCTCTCATGAAAGACAGATTTTGGTGAGGTTACTAAGACACGAGGTGAACATGCGTGGACTAGAAGGCATCACCTTCCACGAAGGGAATGGGCTCGCCCAGCTTGCCGGGAACATCTTTGGCCGACTTGATCACCTCGATCTCCAGGATGATGATGACCCGCCTGGGAACAAATCACCCACATGGTTGTATTCATGGAGTCTATCAAAAAACTTAATGATAACATCCCCCCCACACCCCTCTTATGGACCCATTGTATGTTGTACGTCCTGGCACTTAATGTACGCAGTTATTGTATGTTGTACGTCCTGGCACTTTATGTACGCACTTAATGTATGTTGTACGTCCTGGCACTTAATGTACGCACTTAATGTATGTTGTACGTCCTGGCACTTAATGTACGCAGTTATTGTATGTTGTACGTCCTGGCACTTAATGTACGCAGTTATTGTATGTTGTACATCCTGGCACTTAAAATAGTACTAGCATTGTGTAGTGTCTTATCCTAGCTATCTCTGTTGTATACGGGGAATGGGTTAACCTAGCGATTGTAAGTTCTTCGCACTTGGTTCTATGAACGTCCTTACTGTTCCGACAGCGATATATTGTTTCTCTTCCTTCTGACAAATGCACGTAAGTCTCTTTGGATAAAAGCGTCTGCTAAACGCCCTGAATGTAAATGTAAATGATAACCCTGGACGAACATTAACATTACGGACACCTGGCACTTGAGTGGGTCCGTATTGTTTTGCGATACTAACTCCCAACCCTCACACAGCATGTGTTATTCGTTCATTTTCAGATTGGGGCGTCACCATGAAAGCATCCCATAATAACCCGACCACCATTACTGCAGCTCACCTTCCATCCTTCAGCACGTTGGTCACACTCTTCTTTAGCATGCACACACAGTTGGGCTCCAGCTGGTTCTGGTCGGCCAGGGAGTTCAGCTGAGTGGACAGCATGAAGTCTGCAGGGAACAGGGAAAGAACGCCACAAACATTGAATCTCCAACCACCACACTTTAACATTAATTCACATCACATTCAGCAGACGCTTTTATCCAAAGCGACTTGCAATGGTTCTCTCACACACACACACACACACACACACACACACACACACACACACACACACACACACACACACACACACACACACACACACACACACACACACACACACACACACACACACACACACACACACACACACACACACAGCGACAGCCAGCTCGTCGGGAGCAGTCAGGGTGAGGCGTCTCGCTCAGGGACACCTCGACACTTCACTCAGCTAGGAGGAGCCGGGGATCTAACCAGCGACCTTCCGGTTACAAGTCAACCCGCTCTACCTCCTGAGCTAAGCCAACCCCCGCTAAGCCAGACAAGTTTGCGCTGTGTGACGCATGTGTGTGCCTGGGCGGCTAATTAAGTAGTACTGCTAATCAAGTTCGGCTTGGAACAGTCCCAGTAATAATAATCACGAATATTCTGTTACACATTGAACTGCAATAAGATCAGGCCAGCAGAAAAGTAAAAAGGCCTTGGCCATTCATAATTGGTAAATAATTACCTTGAAATGCCTCTAAAAAGTAATCTTAAAAGCAACACACCACCAGGCAGTGACACCAGAACAAGGTCTGCTGAGGTAGTGACACATATCACATCTTTTCTCCATATTTCAGTCAACGACTGAAAGAATTTTTGTCATGTCAGTGGAATTAATTCAAACATTTCCACCTGTAACCTCCACTTGTAACACTACATGCAGATTTCATACCTGCAAACTCATAAGGGTTGAAAAGGGTGACAAACTAAACCGTTGTAGGGGGGTCTGGGGGCATCCCCCCAGGCAAATTTTGCTATTTTAACATGTAAATTAAGCATTCTGGTGTACTCCCAGAAGAAAATAAAGGGAAAAGACAACATTTTCTTATGGTAAAAATGGCACATTTATTAACCCATAAACTGGTCAGTTACGACTGAGCAGTCCACTCCAGGACTGGAACGATGGGGAAAAAAACATGCGCTGTGGTATATCTTGATAGTGATTGGTGGTCGTGGAACATGGAATGTGGAACGTGGCGTCATTTGGCCAAAGATTTTTTTATTGTGAAGATAGCAAACTTGTTTTCTCGCTCATTATACAGTCGGTTATTATCAGGGGTGCACATAACTTTTTTTAGTGAGTTACTCATGAGTACCAGGAGATCTCTCGTTTTCGTCAGACTGTAGACCCCCCCCCCCCACCCCCAATGTTTTCTCAATGGATCTCCACGAATCACACAAGTGGCCAATTTTGTTAAAAAAACGACGAATTTCGCCAAAAGGTGACTAGTTTGCATGCCTGAGATTTGCCTTTTTTACAGGTATGCAAATTCCCACAGAGCTAAGTGTGAGTGAGAGATAAGTGTGAATGTGAGTGTGTTCATTCACTGTGGAGATGACTATTGTTGATTCAGATTGTGAAACTCATTCAGATTGTGAAAATTAGCGCATGTACTTACAAGACATGGTGTGTCGTCCGTCGTTCATCATGATCCTGAAGCGAGGGGGACCACTGGTCCCGTCCATCTTACGGATGTTCTGAGGGAAAACACAGTCAGGCCACAAGCTGCACCAACGCATAGTACAGTACATACAGTACAGTACAGCAATCAGTCCACACACCAAGAACATGAATCTGAAATAAGAAGACCTTTTTTTCTGTGTTTCTGTGCTTTCACCATATAACCTCCTTCCCTTCTCTCCCCATCCTCTTTTTAACTTTTTACTTATATGCGTTCGCATTAAAATATCTTATTTTGTGTAAAGCTTCCTTGAGTATTTAGAAAAAAGCCTAATGTATTTTAATAATTATTTTCAATCAAAATGTATTTGTTGTGACATCATTTCGGTGGCCAACAAATAGTCTGAGAGCACAATAGATAATCATACAGTATTAAAAAAAGTATGTGCACCATCATCAACCATAGATAAATAAAGATTTATCTATGGCATTTCCCTTCTTATATATATATATATATATATATATATATGTGGCATTATTGCCACCCAATATAGAGCAGTCACAAGTTACACCGTTGATAAAGCATGACAGGAGAGGAGTCCATAGTGATGGTGACCATGGGTGATAACAGGACCACAGTGGAACGGGGTAGTATCTGTATTTCAACTCATAACCCTGTAGTGAGACTCACCAGCAGCTGAAGCACTGCCTCCGGGTGCTGGCCTCCCATGGTCAGAGTCTGACGGGACACAATCAACACTTTATACACTCGTTTGTCGTAAAATTAACGTTAAATGCATGTTTTTGTGTTGTCAAAAAAAGCATGGGCTGGATACAGACAGAGCTACTACTACTTAAGTCAACGGTTTATATATAACATTAACATTTACATAATACTGATGGGTTTGTGTGCCTTGCTCAACATACGTTGAGCTCTGAGCTCGTTTGATTAAGCTCACAGCTCAACTTGTATATACACTGTACACAACAACGCAGTCGCTCAATAACATTGTTTATTAAACCAGTACCGTACCTCTATGGCTCCCTCTGAGAGTTTCATCGTGTCTGTACGGATATTATTACAGATTAAAGCTAATATTTCAGAGTGATATCAGAAGCTCGGCTGTGGGCTTTTTTGTTGTCGATAAACTGTGGCGCCAACTACTTCTGCACAGGACCGCGCACATTCACATTGAGCTTTTGCTTCCGTTTCCGTCCACAGATCCAGCGTCAGACTAACGTCGTCACTAGTAGATGTTCGGAGCTCTGACGTTGAATCTGAAACCGACTCCAGACCAGTTGCTAGCATGGACCTATAAAGAAAGGTTGCTAGTCACAGGCGTTCCGCGCCAAACACAACGTGACGACACTGTGCGTGCTACGTATTGCTGCATGGTGCGTTCATAACACGCTGGCATTCGGAATTTTTTAACTCAATATGAACAACTTAAGACCTTGGCCCTCGGAGAGATAGAAACATGATTATATATATATTTTGCCCCATTGTTAAAATATTGTGTGTGTGTGTGTGTGTGTGTGTGTGTGTGTGTGTGTGTGTGTGTGTGTGTGTGTGTCTGTGTGTGTGTGTGTGTGTGTGTGTGTGTGTGTGTGTGTGTGTGTATATATATATATATATATATATTTGTATGGTTTAAAATGCATCTCAATAAATTAGAATATTGTGTACAAGTTAATTAATTCAATTTAAAAAGTGATTTACACCCAAAGTGAAATATTTCAAGCATTATTTGTTTTATTTTTGAAGAGGCCATTTAAAAATGTGGGGGAGCTTCACAAAGAGTGGACCGAGGCAGGAGTGCATCACGAGCCTCCACGCACAGACGTACCCAGGACATGGACCACAACTGTTGCATTCCTTGTGTCAAGCCACTTCTTAACCAGAGACAACGTCATAAGTGTCTTACCCACGCTAAGAGAACTGGTCTGTCGTTCAGTGGTCCAAAGTCCTCTTTTCAGATTAACATAAATTTGGGATTTAATTAGGAAATCAAGGTCCCAGAGTCTGGAGGAAGAATAGAGAGGCACAGAATCCAAGTTGCTTGAAGTCCAGTGTCAAGTGTCCACAGTCTGTGATGATTTGGGGAGCCATGTCATCTTCTGGTGTTGGTCCACTGGGTTTTATCAAGTCCCAAGTCATCGCAGACGTCTACCAGGACGTTTTAGAGCACTTCATGCTTCCTTCTGCTGACAAACTTAATAGAGATGCTGAAATCATTTTCCAGAAGAACTTGGCACCTACATACACTACAAAAAGTACCATGGCCATGGGATTACTTACTTAGCTTGATTGGCCAGCAAACTCGCCTGACCTGAACCCTATAGAAAATGTCTGGGGTATTGCCAAGAGGAAGATGAGAGACACGAGAGCCAACAAGGCAGACGAGCTGAAGGTCGCTATCGAAGCCACCTGGGCTTCCATAACACCTCAGCAGGGCCATGCTGATCAAGGCAGTAATTGATGCAGTCATTGATGCAAAAGGAGCCCCGACCAAGTAGAGTACATTGACAAAAACATACTTTGCAGAATGATGGAATGATTAAAAAATATTTTATTGTTGAAAATGAGTATTTAACAATATCTGACTGTAAACCAAGTTGGTATGTTTTGATCTAATTGACCTGGGCGATTGGTTGAGCGTAGTGCGTGTTCTTCACACTAAAATAGTATTTCACAAGAAGCAGAAATTGACCAGGGACACAGACCCACTCATTGTCTTTGACAGATTTTATTTTTAAAAATTTGATCACAACTCGATCCAGTTAACGCTATAAAATAAAGTTGAGATCTGCAAAATGATCGTGTCATCTGTTTTCTGGCTGGTGTCACATAACAGTTCCTACTTAGGAGGAAGACCTTTAGATGACACCTCACTCTTGGTGTCAATGGGGTAACCCACTTTATCTTTGCCGCCGGGTTCGGGTCTTCGCAGTATGGGCGCTCCGGGGTTGGGGTTGTTCACCACGCCCATCATGACCGGTACTTTGGTCTTATCGTCCACGAGGCTGAAGAAGAAGGGGCTATCGACGGAGAAGATGGGAGTGGACATCCGAGAGATGATCACGTTGGTGCCTGCAGTGGTCTCTGCCCCCTCCTCGTTCAGCTCCATGCTGGACTTGTGGTTGACCCCAGACACCACCAGGGGCCCTTCCGTAATCCCAGCCAGGTTGGGGTTCGAGAAGATCGATCCTAGACCTGTTGGAGGACCGATCATAGAGGGACAGTTAGGAGAAGGTGAAGCAATACCCAGTGTGGTGTGTGGTGTAATGCACTTGTTGTAAGTCATGCCTCATTAGTAAAAATAGTACTTAGCATTGTGTCGCATCTTATCCTAGCTATCTTTGTTGTATACGGGGAATGGGTTAACCTAACAATTGTTAGTGCTTGGCTCTATGAACATCTTTACTGTACCGACAGCAAAATAAATTGTTTCTCTTTCTTCTGACAAATGAATTTAAGCGTCTGCTAAATGCGCTAAACGTAAATGTTAGGGTAGTGTAACTTGTGCAGGGGCTGTTTTACGTACCCAAGTTAGTGAAGGCTTTCATCAGTTCTTGACCGTACTCCAGTTTGAGCTTTGGAAGGGTGACCTTTGCATCCTGTTCTTGAGGCAGACGACTGTAGACGTCTGAGAAGCGGAGTCTTTCGGCCAACCTCGACACATTCACCTGTCCGGAGTTCGGCAGCACCAGGATCAGACTCATACGCTTCTGGAATCTCAAGCGGGCCACCTGTGCAGGCATGAATAAAAAACACAATAAGCGTAGTTACACACGGAAAACATTGTTAACATTGGAATAAAACGGCATTATACATTTGAAGTGTGACCTTCACTTATGAATAACCATGCTCTACAGCTGAATCCCATTTGTGACCCCCAACAAAAAAACATCAAATGAAATGAAGAAGGGATGCTTACGCGTGCGTCCATGTGTGGATCTGCATACACACTCAAGGGGTGCTTGGGCCCCTCCATCATCTCCACCTCAACCAGCTGATTGTTGTTCAGGTAGAACACCCCTCTAGAGGTCAGCCGGGGGTCAAAGCGGGCACTCCATTCACCTGGGATGGAAGGAAGAGCACATACTTAAATAGCGGTACCAAACGTCGCAATATTCTACATTTTGAGGTGCTGTGCATTTTAAACAGCACTTAGATATATAGTCAGACACTTTAGCGCTAACAGTAACTATTTTGCACCATGAAGACTGTGTTTTCTGTTGTGTGTTTTGTGGGGTTGGGTTATATATATACAGAATATACATATTTGTATTTGTATATAAACATTTTGTATGTTTGTATTGGTCTACACAATGGTTACATTCCTCTATTCTATTCGTATGTCCGTTTATGGGGAAAAAAACATGTTGAAACTATTTCAGAAACTACTTTTTGTATTAACACTATTATGCAAACCGCACCCATAACAAAAAAAATTAGATTTAGTGATATACCTTTAAAGTGGACGGCATTAATGAGGATCAGAAGCAGATTGGGAGGCAAAGAAGTGAGGAACTCAGGCATTTTCCCCTTGGTTGCTTGCTCCACCCATGAGTTGATCTGCTGCAATCCCTCCAGGGCCACCGGTTCCGACTCATAGAGCCGCTGAGAGTCCTCAGTAAACTTCTGCTTGAGCTCCAGTCCTGAAACACGTACAACACAAAAAGTCAGGGCGATTGTTCCAATCTCTCAATCTCTCTCCAAACAATGAAATCAAGTCTGCCAAATTCACTTTAAAATCCACGCCAAACTTTGTCAATTTGCGAAACATTAACTTAAACCATTTTCAATGGAGCAAAAAGCTGAATTCATGGCAATTCTTCCAATCCTTCAAAGCACTTTTAATACAATGGCCTGTGATGAAATATATCTAAACGATGAAATGAAGAGATGTTATGTTTTACGCCCTGGCACTTAATGTACACACTTATTGTACATCGTACTTTGTTATAGTACGCTAAAATTGTGTAGCATCTTATCTTAGCTATCTTTGTTGTGTACAGGGAATGGGTTAACCTAGCGATTGTTAGTGCACTTGGTTCTATGAACATCCTGTACCGACAGCAATATATTGATGTTTCACCTTCTTCTGACAAATGTACTTATTGTAAGTCGCTTTGGATAAAAGCATTTGCCAAATGCCCTAAATGTAAATGTAAATGTAAGAGGTGACTACTATTCAAGAGGAGCTAATGTTGTCCTCTGAATTGTGAATGAACTCCTGAATGCAGAAGCCCGGCCAGTCTCCGCAGTGACCTTGGCGCAGGAAGATGCGTGTGGCGATTTGCAGATCATCCCTTTTGAGCTGCTCCAGGGCATTATGCAGAGACTCGTGGTAACAGGACAGGGTGTTTCCATGGAGATGATTCATGAGAAGCTCCTCCGTCTCATTGGCCGCTCCTATGAGTGAAAAGGAACGGGACACACACACACACACACACACACACACACACACACACACACACACACACACACACACACACACACACACACACACACACACACACACACACACACACACACACACACAATCAAACCATCAACTGGCCAATTCTGTCTAAATCTGCCCCATCTTCAAGATTTGCTTGCGGAACATGTAGTAGCTTCCAGAATCAGCTTCTGACACACGACGTGATCAGATCTACACACCATAGAAACAACACATAGTCAGATGTGAACGTGCACAGGCTTCAGAAGGAGGCTGCTTACCCAGAGCCAGCTGGGAGAGAGCTAATGATATGCTGAGTGGGGATATGATCACATTTGGATCTTTCTCTGTCGGCTCCAAGTTCGCCAGGAGCTGCAGGCCACTCCTCTGGATGGCTTTGGCGATTAGCGACAGGGAACGCCGGCTTTGGCCTACCGACTCGCAAGAGCCGTCTAGATCTTCTTCTGAGAACGCCTCGTTCTCATCGTTGGTGTCGGGGGACGGAGACGAAGGTCCTGTTGTACCTTCGGCCGTTGGTTCTAGTGCTCTGTTGGTCAGTGGTTCTGTGGTATTTTCAGCTGTGGGCTGAGAGGAAAGTATACGGGAAATTAAGTGAAAGCAGTGAAATCTTTATTTGTCATTAAGATTACAATTTTTGAAGGGTGATGGGATACATAACACGTTGTGTTGAGAGTTTAAGTTAAAGCCTCTCACCTCTACGGGTTTGCTGGGAAATAGAGGGATGAGAGGGATGACGTCAACCCCCATCTCATTCTGTGACAAGGGGAATCGGGTGTTAGAGCTCAGATCAACATTTATATAGGAAATGTAGTGAAACCCAGCATTTGTTAAAGTATGAAGTATTTGTCATATTAAGATATTAAAGTATACAGGAGATGTAGTGAAAGGACTGAAATCCCAGTATGGGTATGTATGAAGACATGATTGACATCATTTGAAGAGTGATGGGTAAACAAGTCAAGAGGAGTTCAAGTCTCTGACCTGTGCAGGACTGCTGGGCAGTAGAGGATCGAGAGGAATAACCTCTGCCACCTCGGCGTTCTGTAAGAAGTGAAATCTGGCGTTAAAGCTAGGGTAGGTCACTTATTTATTAAACTATTTTGTCATATTTTTTGCAATTTTTTCTACAGCCCGACCAACAAACCACAACTCAAATTCTCGGGTATCTGTGGCTGTTGCAGGCCTGCAATAAGCCTGTCCAATCATTACAATCATTCCCAAATTAAATGATTGGATGGCTTACCTGTCCGTCTACCTACCTACCTACCTACCTACCAGGTAGGTAGGTAGACATAGGAGTACCTGCACATACTCATTGCAAATGACCAGAGTATAACACAATGCTAGGCAGACCTATTGCTAAGCTAGCTAGCTAGTCACGTGTTTTGGGGGAGTGGCTTTTGTGTGCGGCCTAAAGAGAGAGCTGGGACTTTTTCAGTTGGATCCGTTCAAAATCTAGCGTTCTCTGGCTGATTCCTCCAAATCAAAATGTTTACTCAAAATCTAACCATCGGTTCAGAAACAAAAATGATATATGAAAGGATTGTGCTACTTACTGAGATTCCTTTGCTGCCAAGACACAACAACAGGAGGGCCAGAAGTACGTCCATGTTCTTACAGTGTCTAGAGCCAAGGAAAAAGAAGCAAGTTCTGTAAAAGTTGTGTAATATCAAACATTTCTCGCCCAAACCAATCTTACAATGAACCACATAACGTCAACATATTGTATCATAAAGTATCTATCTATCTATCTATCTATCTATCTATCTATCTATCTATCATTATAATATCAACATTAACAGTTATGGGTTAATCCCAAATAACACATGGTTGTAAAGTTGTGTAAAACTATTTATAATTTGCAATGAAAAGCATACAATTAAAACTGGAGTAGCTACACAAAGCTTAATCTAAAGTTTAAATAAGAAAACAGACAAGAGCGGAGATTTGCTATAGGAATCGCAAAGACAAAAATACATATTTTACAATATTAACACTGCTTTCCATAATGTTTTATGAAACCGTTAGCAGAAATTCTAATATTGTACAAATTGTAATGTCAGCCAGAGTCTGCCAAAATCACTTTAAAATCCATGGCAAACATTGGAAATGAGTTGCGAAACATTTGCAAAAACAAGCAAAAATAAGTTTAAATGTATATATATTTATATATATATAATACATTTAAATAACCTCAAAAATATAACTGCATATCCTCCAATAACCATTGGAAATGTACATAGGCACAAACTAAATCAAATACACAAGAAAAAAAGATCTTACCTTAAATTTAAATTGGATAAAACATAAATTGTGAAAAAACAAGTGTGTCTAAAAAAAACGACAACGTACGACAGACATCCCAAGCGTAAAAGATTGGCAGTTGCTCAGTGGCCAGTTAAATATCAACTCCCATTGATTGGGCCCTCAAACCAGTCACTATGTGTTTGTAAATGTCTCCAGAGTAAATCAGGGTCAAGCTGTGCTCAATTCCAATCAAGTGATTACTCAGTATCATGTACAGATAATTCCCTCGTTGGTACAAACCACGAGTCACTACACTGTTGTACTGAACAGTTTGATTCTTTGATTGTGTAAAACAATATACACAATGTACATACAGGATGACGTCAGCTCTTGTGACAGATGTTGGACGAGCGAGGGTGATTAGAACATGAATGGGTGAAGGTGCCAGGAGCGACAAATTAAAAAGAGTGGCAATTGCTTCAGAATACAACACTCTTAACAATTAAACTGCTGTTTCTTTAGAGCACATGACTGCTGCTGGTAAAGGATTCTTTTACAAACAAAAAAAGGGGGACTTTGTCCAATAGCACATTCGTAATGACTTTTCTTAGGCTATTTCAGAATGGCGAGTGGATGATTTGTGGAGTTGACTCATGAGTCATGAGAAATAATCGCATTCAAACATGTGACGTCAAGTCATTTTTTTATTAAACAAGTTAATAAATAAATCAAGTTATTTATGTTTCATGTTTGAATTTTTTTGGATCACAACCGAATATCCATATGTAACAAGAGTTTAGATTTCAACACAAAGTTGTCTGTCAAGATTTAATCCAAGTTTGGAAATCGGATACAAAGTAAATCAAAATAAAAAACCTGGAAAATGTTGATCTGTGGGCAAAACGAGCGAAACAATTCAAACATGACAAAAAAACATTTGACAACAGTTACTAACAGACATTGATTTGAGGCATTTTGCTAAAAGGAGTAATGATGAGTTTACTACAAGAGTGACCATTTAATATGCGCAATTTGCAACAAGAAAAGCACTACATGACTACAAATGATTCGTTTTTTTGTAATCCGTCCCATTAGTGGAACAGATTATACTACATGTTATAATGCATTTGTGATTACATAGAAATGTTATAATACAAAAGTATTTTGAGGCTTGCCATGTGCTCCTGCAATGCTTTTCTGTGCAGACAATGCATCGGTGGTACATTACCAACAGCTCTGCCCAAAGGGACATCTCCTCAATGGATCTCCTAACAACTGGAATACATATGTTAAAAAGTCACGTCAAAGCCGTGTTACTATGGACCCTCTGATTGTTAATACAATAATTCACGTCTGAAAACCTGTGTTAAGACTATTCAGAAAGAAACTTCAAGTAATTAATGAGGCAAAAATAAAAAAAAGCATCTTAAAATCGACTGTGTCTCCGTAGAGCTGAGAGCCCAGGTTGTGCTCAGGATCGAGAGTTGTGCATTGTTATTTGAGCTGACCACCCAACTAGAAGATCCACTAACATCGTCACATGAAAACAGACCGCTGTAGCTTTATTGTTTAGAAAAAAAGTCTACTGTGGAAAAAGGTTTGACCAAAAACAGGAATTTGGATGCAAACGAAAAAACAAAATTGCTCTACAAATACTGCATAGTTTCATCAGTGCTTCAGACTCATCAAACGTTACGGGACGAGGGAGGAGGAGGTGGTGGCGTCAATGTGTTTTTGGCGTTGGTTGGTATGCATCTGTTTGGAAAGTGTAAACACTACACTCAAACCTTATTTGCTTTCCCCCTGAGCAGGTCCTCAGATTCATTCTTTCAAAAATAATAACTGACCTTATAGAGATAAGAATCTCCTATGATATGGAACACACAGACACACAGACACACACACACACACACACACACACACAGACACACAGACACACAGACACACAGACACACACACCTAAAGGCAGAAAGTCATGAGCCTTCTCTAAGCACAAGGTTGTGATTTTGCTGTGCAGAAATAAATCTCAACAGTGGAAGTAAAGAGAAAGACTTGTGTCTACTACTTTGGTCAGTGCCCCGACCCCCCAAGCAGCAGCAGGATCCCTTCAGGGGTGCAAGGGAATTCAACTACCGCACTAAGGCTGCTTTCATCAAAGGACAAAAAAAACAAAAAAAAAACACATTTGAGGCGTAGGCAGCTGGCGTTATCGGTTACACAATCGCCCGCATCCCACACAGAGCAAGGGCCGCCGAGCGTCCTTCCCTGGTCACTCCTCTTCCGGCCCCCGGTGGCGGGCGGGCGGGCGGGCGGGAGCCTTTGCCTCCAGCAAACCTAAGCAAACAGGCGGATGGCGCCGTTCTCCGAGCCCAGCAGCAGCAGCCTCTTGGTGGGCAGCACGGCCAGGCTGGTCAGGGTTCCCCGGAAGTTCTCAGAGCTGAGCTTGGTGCTGCTGACGGGGCTGAGGGAGATGTCCGCCATGGAGTACACGCCGATCTTGTTGGCCACCGTGCCGGTGACCAGCTCCGAGCCGTACAGGTCGAAGGCGTGCACGGGCTCCGAGGGCGACTTGTACTGGCGCAGCGGCTTCTGCTCCAGGTCGCGCCACACCGTCAGGGAGTGGTCGGCCGAGGAGCTGATAACCAGGTTGCCTTCTGCAGCCTGAAAATAAAATGGCAAACGGTAAATGGTAAATGGGCTGCATTTATGTAGTGCTTTTCTAACCGGTGGCCACTCAAAGCGCTGTACAATATCGCCTCACATTCACCCATTCATGCACCCATTCACCACAACGGCGGTGTCAGCCATGCAGGGAGACAGCGAGCTCGTTGGGAGCAGTCAGGGTGAGGCGTCTCGCTCAGGGACACCTCGACACTCAGCTGGGAGGAGCCGGGGATCAAACTAGCAACCTTCAGGTTACCAGCCAACCCTCTCTACCTCCTAAGCCACATGCCGCCCCATGAAACAAACATTCTGGTTCACAAAAACGCGGCGGGCAATGGGACTACACGTCTGCGACGCACGTCAAGCACCACTTGGGGTTATTATTGTGAAAGTCCATCAGTTTGATGACACATCTAGGGGGGGTTACCGGTTTTATCCAGAGACCAAGGAACTGGACAGTGGGTTGCAGGGTATTCATGTGCAGTGTGTGCCAAACAGCACTGTCAAGGTTTTTCTAATGACTAACTTGTGTCCATATTTGCCTAAACCCATGCCTTATAATCCGAAAGGCCCTGACCCCAGATTCAGGGTTAAATAAAGTTTGCTTAGCTGTTGACTACACACAGCCCGGGTTCAACTGTCCCGGGCCTACCGGCGGTCTGCAAATGGTCTTCAACCTGATGCAGAGTATATAAGGATGATGTGTCCTCCGTTATATGTATTAAAAATCCCGAAACACAATCAGAGGGAAAAGGGTCTTATGCAACAGTGTGTGTGTGTGTGTGTGTGTGTGTGTGTGTGTGTGTGTGTGTGTGTGTGTGTGTGTGTGTGTGTGTGTGTGTGTGTGTGTGTGTGTGTGTGTGTGTGTGTGTGTGTGTGTGTGTGGCCAACCGACTCGTTTCCGACATTCAAACTTTAACAAACTAGGCGCCGTCGCGGAGTCGGTATCTTATCGGGCGTTTGATCCAATTGTGAAAGTGGAAAGCATACGCCATTGATGAAACGTCAAAGTCAAATGGCAGGGGAGCGAGATCTAACCCGGGTGCGAGCCCAGAGTCTCACCGTGCCAATATTCAAAAGCAGAGGTGGGGAAACCAGGATTGTTGTGACATCACAAAAAAAAACAGGGTATAAAAATACTTCTTTTGAAAACAGGGCTACGTCTGGCCTAGATTAACCGCCGTCGCAACCAATTGTTTCAGCAGCGCTCGTAACCTGACAGGAACTTTGATAAAGTTCTGTTCCGTCTACTTTCTGCCGCGTTGCCGCATGTGGCGGTTCTCCGTGTCGGAGTGAATCACAGGCGGCGTTCCTTCTGAGCGAGGAGCTTTGAACGGGACGGGGAACACGGCGCGTCCTGGGACAGGAGGTGTGACGTCGAGTGTAAACGAAAACAAACCGTTTACGTCTGAGATTGCGCAACGCCGAAATAAAACTCGATTAAAGGGCTGCCCGGGAAACGGATTGACTAGGATGTTTATTGTGACTACACCGTATACTAATTCATGCATTAGGACGTTAAAAATCTGTTATCGTCACTGTCAGAGTTATGGCAGTAATTGATTCAGTCAATTAACGGTTGTTTATTTGATTGTCACATTACCGTCGGATATTTCCCTCTTAGCAATGTTTATAGTTTATGAATAAATATAAGAATGCATTGGTAATTAACAAAAAGATAAAGACTCTGACATTTTTTATTTAAAAAAGCCGACTGGGGATTTTAGGATTGACACATAATTGGAGCGCCATGCATATGTGCAAGTAATTGGGGACTTCTTTGTTTTCATAAACAAACGTATACAACCACACGTATGACAGGAGCCACACTACCCTGCTGGACTGCCATTGGCCATTCAGCCAACTATACTTGGAAGAGAAAAATATTGTGCTACAAATATTGCTCACTCCCGATTTAACTTTTAATTTGAAGGATGAAACTAAACCTTCACAGAGGAGGGTTTTTGGTGAAGATTGCAGAAAAACAAAGCAGTGCATATCAGCAGTCCTCTGCCTCATAATGCAGACTGGATGAGCTGGGACAGATATCTAATCAAAGCACTGAACTTAACAAAACTAGGGAACAATATAGAGATTACCATGGGAAACTCATTCGTAAGGCTCCCCTTCTTAGAACTATATAAACCCTAAGGTCACAATAACCTTGGTAATGTGATGAGGCACACACGCACACGCACGCACATACCATACAGAAATACAGTCCCAGCTACCTGCTAGGCTACAGTCTCAGCTACATCCGTAGATACACCCTAGTATGCAGTCTACGCTACGGTCTAAGCTACACACTAGGCTACCAACTAGGCTACAGTCTGGAATATAGTCTCGGCTACACGCTAGGCTATCATCTAGGCTACACACTAGGCTACATTCTGGACTACACACTAGGATGCACTCTAGGATACACTCTAGACTACATTCTAGGCTACAGTCTAGGCTACACGCTAGGCTACGAGCTAGGCTACACACTAGGCTACAGGCTGGACTACAGTCTCGACCACAGTCTCGGCTACACGCTAGGCTACAGGCTGGAACACAGTCTCAGCTACACGCTAGGCTACACGCTAGGCTACAGGCTGGAACACAGTCTCGGCTACACGCTAGGCTACACGCTAGGCTACAGGCTGGAACACAGTCTCGGCTACACGCTAGGCTACACGCTAGGCTACAGGCTGGAACACAGTCTCGGCTACACGCTAGGCTACGAGCTAGGCTACACGCTAGACTACAGGCTGGAACACAGTCTCGGCTACACGCTAGGCTACACGCTAGGCTACGAGCTAGGCTACGCGCTAGGCTACAGGCTGGACCACTGCGCAGGGCCGGTCCGTACCTTCATCTGCAGGATGTCCCCCTCGTGTGCGGGCCAGCCCCTGAGGATCAGCCCCGTGCGGGAGTCCAGCAGCACGATGAAGCCCGAGGAGAAGCCGGCCGCCACCGTGCGCCCCCCGGGGCTCACGGCCAAGTAGCGGATCAGACCCGCGCTCACGTTGTTGTAGGCCAGGCGGAACTCGTGCTGAGAGGGACGAAACCATGAGGTCATTCAGCAGGACCAGAGTCATTACTACAAACTCAATTAAACAAATATATATATATCTACATTTTTTTAATTTTCTTCATCACAGGTACAGTCTCAAACAGGCCATATGTTTATGGTACTTTATATACACATGAAATGCACAAACAGCACTGTGATTGATGCAGTACAGTAGTTTTTTTTGTACTAAAATCAATCTCCAGGTGTTTTGTTTGTCGAGGGAATCTCTCGGTCTCATAAAGTGTGTGACTTGAACATGGAGCCTATCAAAACTAGCATGTTACAACGATAGCCTAATTGATTCACCTGCAGTTAATGGACAATTCCGGGATTTTGAATATTGAGCTCCCTTTCTGGTTTGTCTAGGATGAAATAAATTGGTTGACCCTGAAATTTTGACCGTTGGTTCCTGTCTCGGGTATTTGGCTAATTTAGAATCGCCCTGCCTGCTTCAGAATGGCTGGCTACGTGCATTCACAAACCTGTCCTTAAAACAACCCTAAACGTTTGTTTTCAGAAATGTGCAACTCACCGAGTGGTTAGTGGTGTTCGTTGAATCAAGTATCGTAGCGAAATACAGTTTCTGTCGTGTTTTTACCTTTGGTTGTAGTCTTTTCGCTCGGTTCTAGCCCCACTGTTGAGACGGAGAACCAAACAAAAAGACTACAACCAAACGTAAACAGCCCCCCTTTCCATTTCCGGCCAACGAGCAATGAGTCTTCCAACAGAAATCAATGGGATTTACAAAATGCGATAAATGTGCAATTAAACACGACAGAAACTGTATTTCGACGATTTACGATACTTGATTTGGAACATCAACGAACACCACTAACCACTCGGTGAGTTGCACATTTCTGAAAACTAACATTTAGGGTTGTTTTAAGCACAGGTTTGTGCCCATCTCCAGCCATTCTGAAGCAGGCAGGGCGATTCTAAATGAGGCAAATACAAAGACAGGAGTCACCAACAGTCAAAATTAAAAAAAAGTCAAAACTACTCTATTTCATCCTAGACAAACCAGAGAGGGGGCTCAATGTTCACAATACCGGACTTGTCCTTTAATAAACCTCTGAAACGAATTGAAAAATAACCATGCCTTCCTATCCGCGGACATTTTCTGCTCGCTCAGCGTTTGCTGACCACTCCTACTTCTAACTTTAATAACACAACGAAAACCCAGCTTTGCACAAATTGGCCCCGGGGGTAATGCCCCTCCGGCGCCCTAGGGGGCGGTGTCAGCGCGCCCTGATTACCTGCAGACCGGGTTTGCGCGGGTCGATGAAGCGGAGCACAGAGTCGGCGCTCCCGAAGACCACGCTGCAGTGGGGCGCGGGCATGGTGGTGACCGCCGTGATGGGGTTCTTCCCGTCCAGCGCCTCGTACGAGCGGATCTGCTTCCCTGGAGACGACACCGGAGAGCAGAGCGGTGAAGGGAGGGGTCTGAACGCCGCTCTGGACCCCGACGGGGCCCCGAGAGCAGAGCGGTGAAGGGAGGGGTCTGAACGCCGCTCTGGACCCCGACGGGGCCCCGAGAGCAGAGCGGTGAAGGGAGGGGTCTGAACGCCGCTCTGGACCCCGACGGGGCCCCGAGCTCCACTGCAGGGTGGGACAGTTCTGCTGATGCAGACCGCAGTGGAGGACGTGAGTGAGAGGATGTCTGGAGAACCACAATGATGAGCTGCAATGTCTTTTAGTCGCTTATGGCCTTAAGTACGCTTGTTTGTGTGCATGCCTTCCATCCTACGAGTCATAATGTTATAAGACTTTCCTTTCAGATACACATCACATTGTATGCAGACAAGATTTTCACTTCCATTGGTTGTAACCAATCAATCAAACTTATTGATACACACTGAATACAGTACACTATATAAAGTGAAAGTGTACCCCTTTCAGCCGAGTACCCCCTTCACCGGCACAAAACAGAAGCTTTCAGAATGGAAACTTGCTGAGGTTGAAAAAGAAAATGATAGTAAGCTATATCATTTTCTTATTCTTTATTTTTAATTATTATTATATATTTTCTTTTCTGAGTACCCCCTGCACTACTAGTACTCCAAAGTACCCCTAGTGGTACGTGTACCCCCATTTGAGAACCACTGCTCTATGCACCATTCTCCCCCTCAGCACTACAATAAGAGCCCAGCTGCAGACCCCCCCCGCCCCCCCCCCCCCCCCCCGCCCCGCCCCCCCCCGACAGACTCACCGGTGTACTGGTCCCACAGGTGCACCGTCCCGTCACAGCTCACCACCTCCTGCGACGCCTCCAGCTGCCCCACGTAGAACACCGACTTGCGGTGGTCCGTGTAGCAGAGGCGCGCCTCCACCTCCCGCGTCCCGTCGCCGTGGTTATAGAGGGGCCACAGCCTCACCGTCTTGTCCTTGCTGCCCGACAGGAAGAAGTCCTCCCCGGCCAGTGGCGCCAGGCACTTGGCCGTGCCCGTGTGGCCCAGGAAGTTCTGCAGGCGGATCTGGTGGAAGTGGAAGCGCGGGTCCTGCTGGTTGAGGCCGATCTCGTACTGCCAGTAGGCCAGCCAGTTCCCCTGCAGCGACCGCTCGCTGCGGGGCAGCTCCATTTTCAGGGCGCTGTCCTCGGGGGCGGGGCCCCCCGTCGCCCACGACGACGCAGAGAACGCCGAGGCGAAGGGGGCCGCGGGCTGGTCGCCGGTCGCCGCCGCCGCGCCGCCACCGCCGCCGCCGGCCGGGCCCCCGAGGTGCGCCCGGCCCCAGGAGTCCGAGAGGCCCGCGCTGGGGCTGCTGCTGTACTCGGGGTCCCGCGACACCTGGATGCGGTTGCCCACCAGGTGGCTGCCGAAGGTGCCCGACTCCGGGATGCAGTCCGCCCCCGGGGCGGAGGAGGGCGAGGCGGTGCAGGGGGCGGGGAAGTGGCTCTGGGCAGCCGCGGGGGCCGGCCCCGCCCCGGAGTGGGGGTCCGGGCTGGCCGGCCGCACGCGCTCGTGGTAGGACTGGGCCATCCCCCACACCAGCTCGTGGTTGGGGACCAGTTTCCGGATGGCTTTGTCGCCTGGAGCCCCGTGGAGAAACAACACAGGTCTTACACCAGGGGAACCGCTTTGTGAGAAAACACGTAAAAGCATGTGCTGTTATTGGAGATGTTCCGATAGCATTTCTTCCTTCCCGATTCCGATTCCTGAACTTGAGTGTCGGCCGAGTATATACCGATACAGCATCTAGCATTGTACCTACTCATAGCACTTGTTCTTCAAGGGTTTTCTTATGAGGACAGCAATGTCAGTTCACTTACTGTTGACAATTTCTTTTAGCTAACTAGATCCTTTCCATTTATAATCTTCAATTAGAATACTACATTTGTATTCTTGTTAACCGGCGATGCATCCATATTTTTCCGACTTCGTAGATCGAACCCACGTAGGTCGGAGATGACACGTTTCCTGTTCCAACTTTTCACCTCCGACCGTTAACGAACGCAGCATAACACCGTAGTGTTGGTGATGTTCTCTGTCTGTGTAGTAAATGACTCACGTGATCGTCTCGGATCGGCACATCGACTTGCGTAGTCGCCGATACCCAGTACTGCATTTTAGGCAGTATCAGAGCAACTTCAGATACTGGTACTGGGATCGGAACAATTCTAGCTTACCCCCATCCTAACTGTGCGTTCACACCAAAATACACATTTGTGGCCTGGTCGCGGTGACGCATGACGCACGCGTGACAAGTCATAATCAGTCACTGTAGTGATTTGTGTTTTATCACGCAAATTTAGTATATGAGGAAGTTGAGTGCCAGAGACGTTGGAGAACCCAACGCAGTCTATTCAAAATATCATCTGGAGGCGCACACAGCTTTTGGCAGTGATATTATATATTATATTATATAGACATTTAATATTATATGATATAATATTATATATAGAGCTCCGGGAGTCGCAAACGGCAACAAACACTACAAACAACAAAAAGCAACAAACACTCTCCTCTCTGCTCCTCCATGCTCACTCCGGACTGCAGGGAACGGTTGGCCGGTTGAACGCTGATTGGCTGTTACCTGACGTCACTCAGGGAGTGACCGCTGATTGGCCGTCATCGCGCGAATGTCACGGCAAAGTTCAAATATTTAAACTCTGGCGACGTATCGCGCTACTAAATCCTCATGAACGCACTCGCCCGTGCCAGGGGCGTTTACGCGTCTCTACGATGACTTTGTATGGAGTCGCGTCGCCCCGTCGCTGTGGACGGACAGTAACGCGGCGGCGGTGGCGGTCCTCACCGATGAGGCAGTAGAAGGGGATGTAGGAGGCGTAGGCCATCTCGGGGTTGAACACCGTCTGCAGCTCCTCCAGCACCCCCAGCTCGTAGGTCACCTCCGCCCCCTCAGGGGTCCGCACCTCCACCACCGTCACGTCCCCCACCAGCCTCCGGGGGGCGCCGTCCAGCTGCAAAGGGAGAAGGCATCGCGGGTCAACCACGCCTGGCCGCTCACGCCCGTCTGTGATTGGGCGCCTTACGCCGTGACGCAGCCAATGGAGCGCCTGGGTGCACACCTTCATGCTCTCTGTGAAGCCCTCTGTCATAACGCAGTCCGTGATCAAGTGATTAAGCACCAAACGTCAACTCATTCTGACCCAACCCTGTGTGTGTGTGCGTTTGTGTGTGTATGTGTGTGCGTTGTCGCGTGTGTGTGTGTTGTCGTGTGTGTGCGTTCTTGTGTGCATGTGCGTGTAAGAGCTTGTGTGTTTGTGATTGAGTTTGTTTGTGTACGAGTGTGTGAGATTGTGTGTGCATGTGCGTGCGTACCTGGGGCTGCAGGCAGCGCAGCAGGGTGAAGACGGTGAAGAAGCGGCCCAGCGTGTCGGCCAGGTGCTGCTGCACCATCTCCCGGCCGATCCGCAGGCAGATGAGGGCCATGAGGCTGAGGGTCTTCAGGCACAGGGCGGAGCGGGTCTGCACCCCACTGGGGAACCTGGGGGGGGGGGCGCACACGCACACGCACACACACACACACACACGTTTAGATGGACCATTCTGCTCCCCTTCCCCCAGTGCAGCACGGACCTTTTGAGGCGGGAGCGGGTCTTGAATACTAACGGCCTTAAGGGTGGAATGTCTTCACACTGAAAGGCGGAGACATTGCAATCGTCAGTCATTTGTGTCATTATTTTTCATGCAGGACATTAAGCCAATCGTCCACACAATGGAGGGTAAAAGATCACGTGCAGAGAGTTGGTTTTATGTCCTACTTGAAATATAACGACAGCCGTGATTCATGAGTGGGGCGTTTACACAATGGAACTGTTATTCAATTGTCTTTATTTAATCATAGAACCGTCACTTTAGCAGAGCCAAATGCCAAAGCAAAGCATTGTGTGTGAGTGAGCCTGTGAGTGAGTATGTACGTGAGTGACTGATTGTGACCGTGAGTGAGTGAGTGAGTGAGTCTGTGTGCGTGCGTTCAACAGTTGAGTGAGTGAGTGAGTGACAGAGACAGTTTATTCTATGGGGTGGTGAGTGAGTGAGTGAGTGAGGTTTACCCCATCTGCAGGGCGGTGAGTGAGTGTGTGTGTACGTGAGTGAGTGTGTATGCGAGTGAGTGAGTGAGTGACTGAGTGAGTGTGTACGTGAGTGAGTGAAGGGTTTACCCCATCTGTTGTGAGTGGATGAGTGAGTGACTAAATGAGTGAGTGAACAGATTTACCCCATCTGTGGGGTGGTGAGTGAGTGAGTGAGTGAGTGAGTGAGTGAGTGAGTGAGTGAGTGAGTGAGGGAGGTTCACCCCATCTGTGGGCTGGTGAGCAGCTCCAGGAGGGGCAGCAGGATGTCCTGGTTGATCTTCATCAGCATGTCCATGAGCGTGGTGTCCGAGAGGAGGACGATGATCTTCTGGGTCAGCACCACCGCGCCCAGAAGCCCCGCCTCCTTGCGCGTGTTCAGACGCAGCGACGAGGGCGGGGACACCTGGGGGGGGGGCGGGGCCAGAAGCGGCACAACGTGGTTATAGCACATCCATAATGACGTCAGAGGACATAGATGGATTCCGTCTGCTCTGGGATGCCTACTATTGAACGTACGACGTGGGGGAATGGAAGCCAGTGCCATCGGAGGAGAGTGAAATGATAGTGTGATGAGTGTCCACCTAGATGTATGCAAATATTGCTTATCTAGGTGGACACTCACGCTCGCTGTGGTAAAGGCACTAACAGCCTGTCGCGGCGAATCCCGCTCACACCTGGGGGTATAAGAGGGTTCTCTAAGAAGTGCATAAAGACAACCACGGGGTCATTCTCCCACCAGGTAGCCGATGTAGGGCAGGTACTGATAGGTGAGCACCGGCTCTCCGTAGAGCTGGGCGATGTAGAGCAGGCTCTCCAGGACGGGCTCCGCCGTCAGGTCGCCGGCCACGGGCTTCTTCTCGTACACGCTGCCCATGGCCACGCCCTCCAGACTGCTCTCCTCCGACAGAGGGGCCAGGAACTGGTGCTTCTCCGGCCCTGAATCGGAAAGAGCAACATAAGGAACATAGGAAATGTCTTTATTGTTATTAAGGTGCATAGATCAGTTATTGGACGGCATGTGGCTCAGGAGGTAGAGCGGGTTGGCTGGTAATCGGAAGGTTGCTAGTTCGATCCCCGGCTCCGCCTAGCTAGAGTGTCGAGGTGTCCCTGAGCAAAACACCTCACCCTAACCGCTCCCGACGAGCTGGCTGTCGCCCTGCATGGCTGACACCACCGTCAGTGTGTCACTGTGTGCATGAATATTGTACAGCGCTTTGAGCGCCCGCTGGTTAGAAAAGAGCTGTATAAATGCAGTCCATTTACCATTTGACCATTTACTTACTCCAGTCACATTTTTTTAAAGATATTATAAATCATCCTGTGTAATGTGGATAAGCATCTAGACAAATAAATCTAGGTGAAGACCCATCTCCATATAGCCTGGCTATTGCCAGCTTAATCGTAGATTGAGCTTGGTCTGGGGAAGCTGCTGTCATTTTCTTCAGCACAAGAGGCGTGATCAACGGGCGGAGTTAAATTGACTCTGTACGCAATTGGCTGCCTCGTCACTTCCCTGTCGTCATTATGTTAAACCAGCCAATAGCGCGCCAGGGGGAAAAGCCAGCTTGGTGATTGGCTCCCGCAAAAACGTATCAAAACTAGAAAGAAATGTATCGCTTTTCTCCAGACCCTTCTGCAGGGCCAACTCAAATCGCCGGCAGAATGGGCGGGGCTACCCAGTCTAATCTCCATAGCCATGCATCACAATACGATGAGACCATTCCCACCACGTACTCACCGACATAGCAGGTCGTGAGCAGTCGCAGAAGATTCCGGGCCACGTATCGAGACGTCACCGTGGGTCCCAGCTTGGCAGTCAGCCACCGCACCGTTTTGAAGACCGTGACTGTGGACACGCATGGAAGGAAGTCATTTACATTCAGGGCATTTAGCAGACGCTGTTATCTAAAGCGACATATAATAAGTACATTTGTCAGAAGAAAGAGAAACAACAATATATCTCTGTCGGTAAAGTAAGGATGTTCATAGAACCAAGTGGCAAGCACCAACAATCACTAGGTCAACCCATTCCCCGTACACAACAGAGATAGCTTGGATAAGACTTTACACAATGCTAAGTACAGTTTTTAAGTGAAAGGATGTAAAACATACAATAAGTGCGTACATTAAGCTCCAGTCGACGCTGGACAGCAGAAACAGAGAAAGCCGCCCCACATAAACCGACCGCTCCCTCCTCACTCACCTAGAAGTATCTTGTGCTCCTTCTCGTCCGAGCCGTCCATGGGATCATGGTCCTCCTCCTCCTCCATGATGCACTTCTCAGACTCCTCCAGCGCCATCCCGTTCAGGAACTCTTCCTCCAGGGTCCCCACCGTGTCTTCGGTGCCTCCGGAGAGCGAGAGTTCCCCGCCGGCCTCGCCCGGGCCCCCTCGGCCCTCGGCCGTCTCGGCCGTCTCCTCCTCCTCCTCCTCCAGCTCGCCCACGTCCTCTCCCTCGCTGGCGGGCTTGAGGTCCTGGCTGCTGTCGGCCGAACGGAGGCTGGCCCGGTCCCGCGCAGAGTCGCCGTCCCCGATGGAGAGCTCGCTGGCGCTGCTCTTGTCGCTGAGCTTGCCCACGCTCATCGACTCCTGGTCCTGCTCCTTGGCGGCGGCGGCGGCGGCGGCGCTCTGGCCGTGCTGCTTCCCGGCCGCGGCTCCGGCCGTCCCGCTGTTGACGTAGAAGCCGTTCTGAAAGTCCTCCCCCTCGGAGAGGAACACCTGGTCGTTGAGGCTGAGGCCCGAGGAGTAGTCCACGAGGCCCGTGTCTCCGCCCACCCCGACACCGCCGCTGCCACCCCCCACCTTCCCGCTGACGGACCCCGACGCCGGGCGACCCTCGCTGCACTGGTAGTCTTCCTCCTCCTCTTCCTCCTCTCCCAGGGTGCACGTGCCCCCCCTCAGACGCTTCCCCTCCTCCGCCCCCGAGCCGGCGGCGCAGCTCTCGAAGCCGGTGATGACCTGCAGCACGTGGGGCAGGAGGCTGGACAGGAAGGCCTGCAGGCCCAGCCTGGCGATGAGCTGCAGGACGAAGCAGTCCGTGTAGAGATAGAACCGGCCGGGCAGGCACCGCGGGTTCTCGTAGACGCTGACCAGGGGCTTCAGCAGGAACTTGGTGGCGTTCCTGGGACCCAGCACTCTGGCGATGGGCTCGAACATGTACCAGGCAGCGTAGACGGCGGTGGACTCCTCCAGCATCAGGGACAGGATGAACGGCAGGAGGATCTCCAGACCTTCTGCGTTGATGTTCCCCAGGAGAAGAGTCTCCAGCTGCTGCCAGAGGTGAAACACCACGTCCCTGCCTTGGAGGCCACAGGCCGTCTCCATCTTGTCGTGGTAGGAGAAGATGAACTGGTGCAGTGCTGGGAAGTACGTTGGGAAGGGGAAGGGGGTGAGGACGGGGTTCAGCAGCAGGCAGGGACTGGGAGGAGGCAGTCCCTCGTGAATGGGCTGGTATCTGAAGAGCAGCGGGCTGGAGCAATGCGTGAGCTCTGTGTCCGCTCTCCCAGAGTGCTTCTGGATCAGCAGTATGGTCTCCAGGGCGTGATGCAGAGACAGGGGCACGTCGCGGAGGTTGGACGAGCACAGCTTTCTCACAGCCTGGAAGCGATCCCTCAGCGGGGCGCCCGGCGCCAGGCCTCTCAGCTTGGGGGAGTAAAATATCTCGGCGATGAGCACGCCGAGCGCCTGTACGTCTCTCTGAAAGAGTTCCGTGACTGAAGTGACGGACCGGTCCGCCGTCCCCTGGTCCCTCGTCTCGTTCCCGGGCGCCAGGAGGTGTGGTACCTCAGCATGGAGGCTCTTCACCAGGAAGTTGTTCAGTTTCTCCAGCTCCTCCAGGGGCTGCAGGGGGTTGAATCCTTCCGGCAGGATGATCTTAAAGTCGTCGGCGTTGGCGACGGACGCACTCCCCTCGGCGTGCTTTTTGCCCGACGTGACACTTTTTTGCAACATGGCGCTACGGAAGCTCGGACCCAGGCCACTGGTGCTGCTGCCCCGGCCCTCCCCAGGCAACGAACCCGGGGACTGGGAGACAATGAGGGCCGGGTGCTCGCCTGCCATCTTCCCTCCGGCTGCATGCATGCACGGCAGCGGCGCCGAGGTGGCCGCCGCGCCGGAGGACCCAACAGAGGCCAACGAGTCCAGCGCTTCCATGCCTTGTTCCAGGTCCTCGTCGCGATCCACCATCGTCCAGCCGCTGGACTCGCACCCCGTGGTCTCCTGCACCATCCCGTCCACGGCGTCGGTCATGGTCTTCAGCAGAGGGACCTGCAGAGAAGGCACGTTCAGCTGCGTGGCCAGGCCCAGAAGAGGCGGCTCCGGTGGCGCGTACTGGTAGGGGTGAAGGCGCGGCGGGTGGGGCTGGTCGAACAGCTGCACCACCCCGAAGCTGGTGAGGTTGGTGTGGTTGTCCACCAGGTGCAGACACACGTTCTTGGCCTTGACCGCTTCTTTCCCCGACAGCTTGTAGCCAAAGGTGAGGTCTATCCAGTGGTGCAGGTGCTGAGACACCTCCCTGCTCTCCAGCATGCGGCGGTGCACCTCGATGAACTCCTCGTAGGAGCTGCACCACGACGGCACGTCCAGGTCGGGCATGTCGGCGTGGATGGAGCGGAATATGGAGGGGTCCGTGTAGAACTCGGGGATGCACTCGTCGGGGGTCCAGCTCTGCATGCGCTCCATGCTGGCCGGGTACTCGTTGGGCTCCCACTGGGAGCGCACGTGGCTGCACAGCACCGGCTTGGGCGTCTGCCGCGCCTTGTACACGTAGTACGTGATGTCCGACAGCACGTCCGAGATGTGGTGCGGCACGTGGAGGTGGTCCGACGGCCCCGCCCCGCCGCCGCCGCCGCCGCCGCCGCCCGCCACCCCGCCCAGGTCCCCGCCCACGCCGCACCCCCCCAGCCCGCCGCCCCCCGCCGCCGCCAGGGCCTCTTTGGTCATCTCGTAGGTGAAGTCCAGCTGCTTGTCGCCCTTGTTCAGGCGAAACTTGGACCTGCGGAGGTCCCGGAAGCGGCCGAAGGGCGCGGTGAAGTCCGCCACCCAGGGGAGCACCGGGTGGTAGTTGGGGTCGCCCGCCCGCCGCCCCACCAGCCGGTTCAGCTCCATCAGGTAGCAGAAGTTGCCGACGCGGCCGTGGACCCAGTCCAGCACCAGCGTCTTCAGCCCGTCGAAGCAGTCCCGGCACAGGGCCCGACCGCCACCGCCCGCGCACGCGGCGTCCGGCGGCGGGAGGTCCCGAGGCACTGGTCTGCCCCCCGCCGCGGCGCCCGCCGCCGCCTCATAGTGCGCCAGGTTGAGGCGGAGCCGGCTGCACAGCTGGTCGTCGACGGCGATGTCCTGCAGAGACAGCTCCCCGACGGACAGCCCCGCGGCGTGGCAGGCCTGCAGCGCCGTGAGCACCTGGTACAGGACGAACAGCACCTTGGCGTGACTGTTGGCCAGCTTGGCGGGGCTGTAGGAGACGACGTCGTGCAGGGAGTACTGGCTGTAGGGCAGCACCACGTACAGCGCCTCGGCCGTCTCCAGGAGACACTCGGCCCGGAGGACGTTGGGGCACGGGGGGCCGGCGGGGGGCTTGTGGCACGGGGCCGAGGCGGACTGGAAGGGGCCGTCTTTGTCCTTCTCTCGGGCCGGGGAGAGGGACGGAGACACTTTCTCCGCAGAGACGAAGGAGGAGTTGAAGAGCTTCTGCAGCGCCTGACGCACGGCGTCGAGCGCGGTGATCTGCGTCTGCTGAGCCGCGCCGGCGTACGGCTGCACGCGCTTGTGATGGGCTTCACGCCAGAGGTTTCTGAGGGGGGGGGGGGGAAGGAAAAAAAAACAGGAACAACGCCGTCACTGATGTTTCACTCCGTCTCATCAGCAACATTATCAACATTATCATATTGATGGGTTGTACATTAGTAGTTACATTTTGAACTCGCATGTTAGTGAGGACACACACACACACACACACACACACACATATTAGTAAACACACACACACACACACACACATTAGTAAACACACACATACACATTAGTAAACACACACATTAGTAAACACACACACACACACACACATTAGTAAGCACAAAACACATTAGTAAACACACACACACACATTAGTAAACACACACACACACACACATTAGTAAACACACACACTAGTTAACAGACACATTTGGAATCTGTGCATCCCAAAGTGGAAGTGCGTGCTTATTGCCACGAGGCGCCGTCACACACCATACCTGACATTCTGTTGTGACACACAGAGCATGGTCTTCATGAAGGAGTCCTGCGGCATGGCCTCTCCCTGGTGACAGGGGTCCGTGGCCAGACTGTAGCCCAGCCGGCTCTTCCTCAGCCCCTGGACGCACACCCGGGTCCAGCCTGGGGGCAGCTTGGCCTGCGAGCGCTGGAGGTACGTGCGGACCTCCCCGTCGCTGATGCTGTCGAAGCGCGGACAGCGCAGCACCCTCCTCTCGTGCAGCCCCGCCACCCAGCGGGTGGGCACGAGGGCCACCAGCTCCTGGGGGCTCGGACCCGGGCCCAGCTGGCGCCGGTCGATCCCCAGGTCCCTCTCCACCGCTGGCATCAGCCACTCCATCTCCGTGGAGATCCGATGTCTGCCCAGAAGTCACGCGCGGTCCGGATGCATACAGGCCTCCCCGCTCACACTCCCATCGGGTTATAAACGTAGGACTACAAGAGCCCTACATTTATGTGGTCGAGGTTCGTATCCCCCTCGGGTTCTGCAGAGGACCTATCCGAAACAGAGATATAGCAGTTAGATCCGGGGCGGCATGTGGCTCAGGAGGTGCAGCGGGTCGGCTGGTAACCAGAAGGTTGCTAGTTCCCCGGCTCCTCCTAGCTGAGTGTCGAGGTGTCCCTGAGCGAGACGCCTCAACCTAACTGCTCCCGACGAGCTGGCTGTCGCTTTGCGTGGTCGACACCGCCGTCAAGTGTGTGAACGTATGCATGAATGAATGGGTGAATGTTACGCAATATTGTAAAGGGTTTTGAGTTGCCGCTGGTTAGAAAAGCACTAAATGAATGCAGTCCATTTAACATTTATCTGTATGTTTCCACTACAATGTGAAGTCCCCAGCCACGGGGAAGTCACACAGTGGAAGCTAGTGCTATTTTGTAATCGAAACAGGATGCAATTTTAGTGACACATGTTTTCAATCTGGGAGACAAACTCACATGACTTGGCTGCCTCGACCCCAAGTGCACACGAGAAATAACTATCCCTGGGCTCAGAACACGAGAGCCTGATGGAGGCTGGCTCATGAAGCGACTCTAGCTGAACACAAGGAGAGAGAGTACTCAGAGTTTAAAGTACATACCTCAGAACATTACCTAGATAAGGATCGACTGAACGTCGCAGGTCAGGATTCACAGATAAAGGATATATAACAGAAATGTCCACCCTCTCTACAGATACATGAAGTTTGGTAGTCAATCACACATGTAGACTTATGTACATCCCTGGTGGCTATTTTAAAATAAGAATGGATACAGGTAGATGATGCAATAAAATTAATTCCTTAATACAATATGTTCCGATTTTATAGCCTGAGGCTACAAAAGCGGTTCAACAACAACACGTTTATTATTACAGTGGCAGTGTTCACCAACACACAAAACAACACTTATTCTACACTTTCTTAATAAACAACCGTCAGTTTAGCCCGGTATGTGCATGATGCTGTCTGCAGAGTGGCCTTCTGTCTTAAGTTTCCCACTGGAAGAAGTACCGAGACCGACCCCAGATCGGCTGATAAACACCCAGCTAACGTGAGCCGCTTTCTAGGGACCGCTAACATTACGCACGGAGAAGAGAAGCACCACAACGCAGCGAGGACGCAGCGGGTACCGGACACCAAAACACCAACTCATCAACGCATTCAAACACCATGATGATCATTTAACGTGACACTAGCTCACCTCTCCGAACTTGTAGCTAGCAGCCAGTGCAGAAGGCGAAGTTTCGCTTCCTGATCGGCGGTGCGCAGGACGTCGCGTCAAGACGCTCCTAGACGCAGACCAGAGAGGCGCGTCTCTCTGAGGTCCCTCGTTTCCTGCTCCGGTCGGTTCAGATAGACACAGTCAGACGCAGTCAGTCATCTGAGGGTGTTTTAGTGCAACATTATGTGCAGCCATGTTATTTCCAGAAGGACTCACGTGATCCCGTTGTAACCGCCTGTCACGTGACCGGTGTCTCTCCCGCCCCGCTGGGCGGCGCAGCGGTCCGGCGCCTTATGCGTTATGATTATTAATAATACACACCTCACAGGGGGAGCCTATGCTGGTTAGAATTAGAATCAGAAGGACTTTTATTCCATCTTATTGTAGGCTACAAGAACACAAGAGTAAAATGATCAGGCTTGGTTCCACAACAGCCACATAGCAACAATACAAGATACAGTTTATAAAGATAAGTAGAAATACAAATATGTAAAAACAAGATTGCATAGATCACAATAATAAATAATAATAATAAAATAAGTAAGTCATAATAAGATAAACTTAACAGTGGTAATAAGCAATGAGTAATGATGAGGAGTAGAGGTTAGATAAAGTATTAACATTTACGATTCAGTGGTGAGTGAGACCTACACGTTCATCCAATGGTCTGTTTTTGTGTGCCGTAAACGTTAAATCCACGCGGTGGCGCCATTTCTCTGCTCAGCAGATTGGGCGCTTTGGGTTTTAATTTGCGTTCTGTGGCATTGTTTTATGGTCCATAGAACAATATTATTCCTAAAAAAAAAAAATGTGTGTGTGTTTATTCTTGACTTCTCGTGGTTTCATTAAAAGAAGGATACTTTTACTACCTTTTTTTTTTTTTACTTATATTATTTCTGCACATAAGCCTAAGCATAAGCCTATACCGTTATGCTTGTGCAGAATAATATAGGGCACAATACCATAATAAGCAGACCTATAAGACCACATACATAAGTATAAAAATAACGTAATCTGAATTCTACTAGCCATAGGCCTACTAATACATTGTCTATTTTCATCACCGAGGATGTATGCATTATCCTCCCCTGCGGGTAGCCAACAGGGAAGCCAACATATATAGGTCTGAGAGAGAAGGCCCCACTAGGCTTACAGGAAAACGAATTAAAGATGTCCTTTCCCAGCAGACCACCACAAGCGCCGTAATTGCAGTCAGCGATGATTCAAAGAACATGACATTCTCTGCACACTATGTTCTGTCCACAAGAACATTTGAAACACAAACGGATGATACGTGGCCTTCCCTTCGCTTTCCTTTGTCCCTGCACTACGTGGCAAATTCGCTCTGTGAGAGAAACACGCTGGATTGAGCTTATCTCGATTGAATAATAGTTTTTGCAGTAGTACACTGTGTGTGCACCAGACGCGTTACCAACGATGGGAACTGCCCTGTATCCTCCGAAGTAGCTTAATCTACTCGCATAGGCCAGCTTGCGTTGATAAAGCCTGCACCCGACTCTGAACTCCTCCCACCTGGTCCTCTGGGCTTCTGAGGACCCTGAGAGCAACGGACCCCAAAACCTGCAGAAAGCCTTCTACCGCTGCAGCCCGAGGCAGGCTGGTACTCTGGTGGCGAACCAAGGTGCACACGAGGACCCGTTAGTGCAACCTGCTCGGATCGAAATCGGGAAAAAAAAATCGGATCGGATCTTTTATTGTTCACCTTACCTCGCCATACGGTCATACAACGTTAATAATAATAATAATAATAATAATAATAATAATAATAATAAAAGTTATTAATGTTTTATTATTATTTTTGAGTGTGAATATCCTGCTTGCAGTCTGCAGATGATTAAATGGGCCGAACGGGTAAACGAGGCCTAAACCGTTGGCATTTCTGTGTTTTTTTTCTTTAATGTAAAAGAATAATGTTTATTAATAATAATAATAATAACATAATCATGATAATCGCAAGGACAATGGACATGGCATGTGGACAACAGTCCTCAGACACCGGATCCCCGGTGTCCGGTTACCCCGCTGCCGGACCACATCTGAGGGAATCAGATGTCGGCAAGTCCGACTGTGACCTGAGCGCGTGCACGTGCCAAAGTAATGGGTAGGGTGCGCGCGGACCCTACCCATTACTTGGCTGGTAATGAATGATAAGTGATGTGACGGCGATGAGGGAGGAGGGCGGGAGTCGGCAGGTTCAAAAGAAGTGATTTCAGGCTTTGGCCCCCCCCCACACACACCCACCTCTCCCCCCTCCCTCGCCCCTCTCTCTCTCCCCCTCTCTCCCCCTCCCTCTCCCTCTCTCTCCCCCTCTCTCCCTCCCTCCCTCTCTCTCCCTCTCCCCCTCTCTCTTTCTCTCTCCCTCTCCCCCTCTCTCTTTCTCTCTCCCTCTCCCCCTCTCTCTTTCTCTCTCCCTCTCCCTCCCTACTCTCTCCCCTCTTGCCCTCCCTCCCCCTCCCTCTCCTTTTCCCTCTCTCCCTCCCTCTCCTTTTCCCTCTCTCTCCCGCCCTCTCTCTTTCTCCCTCTCCTTTCCCTCTCTCTCCCTCTCCCCTCTCTCTCTTTCTCCCTCCCTCTCCCCCCCTCCCCCTCTCTCTCCCCCTCTCTCCCCCTCCCTCTCCCTCTCTCTCCCCCTCTCTCCCTCCCTCCCTCTCTCTCCCTCTCCCCCTCTCTCTTTCTCTCTCCCTCTCCCCCTCTCTCTTTCTCTCTCCCTCTCCCCCTCTCTCTTTCTCTCTCCCTCTCCCTCCCTACTCTCTCCCCTCTTGCCCTCCCTCCCCCTCCCTCTCCTTTTCCCTCTCTCCCTCCCTCTCCTTTTCCCTCTCTCTCCCGCCCTCTCTCTTTCTCCCTCTCCTTTCCCTCTCTCTCCCTCTCCCCTCTCTCTCTTTCTCCCTCCCTCTCCCCCCCTCCCCCTCCTTTCCCTCTCTCTCCCTCTCCCCTCTCTCTCTTTCTCCCTCCCTCTCCCCCCCTCCCCCTCACTCTCCCTCCCCTCTCTCCCTCCTCTCTCTCTCCTTCTCTCCCCCCTCTCCTCCACAATGCACTCCGTGAGTGGACTGCAGTCCCTCGGTCCTCTTTTATCTGATGGAGGACTCCCCCTTTCCCCCCGCCTCTCCGGGTGGTAAAAAGGCCCGCCATGGCGCTCGCCGACTTACTTTCCTCGGCTTTTTTCGCGCTTTGCTGGCTATGGCCTTTTTCACCCGTCTCCGGAACCGAAAGAACGAGGCTATCCTGCTGGTCGCCCCGTTAATCTTCCTCCCGCTGCCTCTGGTGATCGGCACCTCGGTATGTACCCAGCAAACACACACTTTGGGTTTGTTTTGTATAGCATCATTCGTTTTTAGTCAATCACTGATAGAAAACCAAAGCGGACCCGATTCATTCATTAAAGCAATCATTACGCATTTCACCTTTACGCATTCAAACTCTGACTGCTGTTGTTGCACGTTTACGCATTTGCGTAATTGGGTTTCAGTCACCTGTAGATGCGCCCTACGGTCCCACCAAGAGCCGTCAGAGCTTGGGGTTCGGTCACCTGTTGATGCGCCCTACGGTCCCACCAAGAGCCGTCATAGTTTGGGGTTCGGTCACCTGTTCATGCGCCATTCGGTCCCCCGGTTGAACATGCATGGGAACAACATGTATAGGAAGTCGGGAACCGGCCCGTGTTGCCGCAGGCTGCCCCCGCACTCTGAGCTGTGATTTTAACTCTTTGTATGAACACGGAGCAGGGGTCAAGTCCAGCGTGGGAACCGAACAGTGTCACCCCTGCTGCATGTCACACACTGCTATGACCGTGTTGTGATAAGTCAGTCACGCAACGGATTGAATTGAATTGAAAATATTGTTATTTCGAACAAGTAAAGAAAAAGAAAAAGCAACAACGAACAATAAAATAAAATTATGAAACAAGTGGACATTTACAATTAAGTAATATTTACAAACAATGAAAACCACACATGAAAATAAACTGTCTAACAATTCCTTATCAAAAATATACATGAGTTGATGGAATATAATCTCTACTGGAAACCATCATGGTCACACAGACGTTGGCATGGATTTATCTTATGTCTCTGAACGTCGTCTGTGTGCGAGGCATGCTGTTGAGGCATGCTGTTGTTGTGTAGAAGCAGGTGATTTAATGACAGCTCAGAAACGTAAACTTCAACCCCCTGTTATCTGAGCCCAGAGCTACTTATTCACTTTCCGCCTGGTAATAAATATTGAGCAGGACAGAAGTCTGTGTTGTCTGCCCTGTTGTGCCGTGTTTTACCCTTCATCTGACACCTCTGAGCAAGTGTAGCTCTTGTCTGATCTAAAACAAGGTGTGTGTGTGTGTGTGTGTGTGTGTGTGTATTTGGGTCTGTATGTGTGTGTGTGTGTGTGTGTGTTTGTTTACTAACGTATGTGTGTTTGTGTTAACGTGTGTGGGGGGGGGGGGGGGGTTTCACTAACGTGTGTGTTCACTTATGTATGTGTGTGTGTGTGTGTGTGTGTGTGTGTGTTTTTGTGTGTTTTCATTAATGTGTGTGTTTGTGTGTGTTTATTTGTGTGTTTTCATTAACGTGTGTGTGTTCACCAACATGTGTGTTCACTTATGTGTGTGTGTGTGTGTGTGTGTGTTCACTAACGCGTGTGTTTGTGTTTATGTGTGTTTCATTAACGTGTGTGTTTGAGTGTGTGTTCACTAACGTGTGTGTGTGTGTGTGTTTGTGTTTGTGTGTTTCATTAACGTGTGTGTTTGAGTGTGTGTGTGTGTGTTTGTGTGTGCGTGTGTGTGTTTATGTGTGTGTTCACTAACGTGTGTGTGTGTGTGTGTGTTTATGTGTTTGTTCACTAACGTGTGTGTGTGTATGTGTGTGTGTGTGTGTGTGTGTGTGTGTTAACGTGTGTGTTCATTAACGTGTGTGTGTGTGTGTGTGTTAACGTGTGTGTTCACTAACGTGTGCGTGTGTGTGTGTGTTAACGTGTGTGTTCACTAACGTGTGCGTGTGTGGTCCTGGTGCTCCAGGTGGCACAATGTGCCTACGTGATCATCCTGATGGCGGTGTTCTGGTGCACCGAGGCGCTCCCATTGGCTGTCACCGCCCTGCTCCCCGTGCTGCTCTTCCCTCTGTTCGGCATCATGCAGTCCAAAGACGTGAGTCCGCCCCCCTCCCGCCCTGACCCCCCCCCAACACAGGGCCTGCTCCGGGCGGTGGAGAGGCCTGTGTTTACTCGCTGTGTCAGGCCCGTCAATTACTCCTTGTCAGTCATTTACGTTTATGTTTAGCAGACGTTTTTATCCAAAGCGACTTACAACGAGTGCATTTGTCAGAAGAAAGAGAAACAACGATATATATATCTCGCTGTCGGCACAGTAAGGACGTTCATAGAACCAAGTGTCGAGTGCTAACAATCACTAGGTGAACCCGTTCCCCGAATACAACAGAGGATAAGACGCTTCACGATGCTACTTACTATTCTTTAGTGCAATTCGTCGTGCTCATTGGTCGACCCACGAGTGGGCTCTAAGTGGGCGTGGTTGTTTTGGTGCATCCAGGTGTGCATGCAGTACCTGAAGGACACCAACATGCTGTTTGTGGGCGGGCTGATGGTGGCCGTGGCCGTGGAGCACTGGAACCTCCACAAACGCATCGCCCTCAGGGTGCTGCTGTGTGTCGGCGTGCGGCCTGCGCTGTGAGTGGCTGACGAGGGGGCACACCCACCGGGAGTGGACACACTATTGGTGACACAGACGTACCTACTGACGTGTGTGACACACACCCCTACTGGCGACACACGCCCCTACTGGCGACACACGCCCCTACTGGTGTCACCTTTACAATCACCGCTGTCCTCCACACATCCTTACAGAGCTCTTGACTCCGTTAGGGCTGATATGTAATCAGCGTATGAACCCAGTAATCAGCTCATCAATCAGCAGCCACCACGCACGGCCCGGAGCAACACGAGCGAGAGCAACAATAACACACTTGTTGTTCCCGCTGTCATCATTTAAAACCCAAAATAGTAAACACTCATTCTGCGTCTCACCGAGCTGGGTCTATTATTGTACTGCACTTGTCTGAGAAACACAATTAGACTCTCAGACAGGAACCGCACAGGACGGACGGCCGATTACAGTTTACTGCAATCAACCACAAACACATCCACACACACACACACACACTATAAGCTAATGCTTACTGCGCACACGCCTACATCCGTCTGACTGGGTCCGTGTGCTTCCAGCCTGATGCTGGGGTTCATGGGCGTCACAGCCTTCCTGTCCATGTGGATCAGCAACACGGCCACCACCGCCATGATGGTGCCCATCGTCCAGGCCGTGCTGCAGCAGCTCAACAGCGAGGGGGAGCCAGGAGAGAGCCCTCCCATCCTCTGCTCCTCTGAGGACCAGGGCCTGGTGGTGGAGGGGGAGACCAAGCCGCCCTCCAAGCCCACTAAGCAGGCAGAGGGACAAGGTCTGCTGATAAGGCCCTCGGCCCGGCCCTAGTGCTCCCTCAGAGTCGTTAAAGCTCAGATAAGACAGGGTTGGTCATCGCTGGGCGGGGAGACACAGGCGTCAAACGTGTGTCACAAAGGATGCACGACAAGATATGGAAGATATGAAAGATATGAAACATGCATAGAAAACAATAGAAAACTTGAAATAACAAACTTTCAATAAGGTACTGCACTCATGTTGATATACATGTATCAAGTGCAAGTACATTATATCAAGTACAACATCAAGTACACCAGACAAGTGTCAAGTACAGTATTTGTAAGGAGACAAAGAGGAAAAACAGAATAGCCATTGAACAAAATTAAAATCAATATTTACAAAGCTTATGAAGAGGCACAAATATGCAGATTTGTTGAAAGAAAACATATAGAATAACTAAATACATAAATAACTAATTGACATATTGCTTATGAGTGGGGAGTACTGCATACAACTGATGAAAGTGTTTAGAATTAGCAAATCAGCAGGAACAATACAACTAACGAGGGAAATGAGGCCGTCCTTTGCAAGACTGCAGTTGGAATGCCCCCGTACTTTTATTGTGTAGTACAAACATGACACATGAGACAGACACTGTGCAGCCCGTGACTTGTCCTGTGGCCTCGCAGTGGTGGTGACCTTCCTGGACGCCTCGCTGGAGCTCGCCCGGCGCAAGGAGCAGGCGGAGAACAAGAGGATGTGTAAGGGCATGATCCTGTCCATCTGCTACGCCGCCAGCATCGGAGGGACCGCCACGCTCACCGGGACCGGCCCCAACCTGGTGCTCACCGGCCAGATGAACGAGTGAGTGGCCTGTTGAAGGATTGCTCACTAGCAGACGCCCTCATCAGATAATTCAATTAAATACAAGTTTACTTGTAAAGCCCTTAATCACAGGTACAGTCTTAAAGGGCGTAACAGGCTATATATGACCCCCCCCCCCCCCCGACCCTAGCCCCCCAGAGGGCAAGAAAAAAGTCCCTCAATTAGCAAGGAAGAAGGAACGCAGAGTGGGGGGTCCCTCCTTCAGAGTGGGGGGGTCCCTCCTTCCAGGGATGATCAGGGGTGCAATGGGGGCCATAATTGACAACAGGCAACAGGCAAAACATAGATGGCATTAAAGACCAGACCGCTTGCTCAAGGCACAGAGAATTATATCATATCATATTTCACAATGTACTGTTTTATGTTGCGTTGTTGTCTCAGTCACCTCTCAAATCCTTCTCTCTCAGACTCTTTCCTCAGAACGGAGACGTGATCAACTTTGCGTCGTGGTTCGGCTTTGCCTTCCCTAATATGATCCTCATGCTCACCCTGGCCTGGCTCTGGCTGCAGTTCGTCTACATGGGATTCAAGTAAGCTCCTCGGCTGTGATGAAACGGCCTGTAACTCACCATCTAACCCGAGCTGACAGAGCATTTGAACCTGCACCAAAACCCTTTTCCACCGGGCGGGGAGATTAAACGCTAAGGTGACAACACAGATTCCTTGTGATTCCCTTCCAAAACCCCGTTCTAGCTTCAAGAAAACCTGGGGGTGTGGCTCCGTGAAGACGGAGAAGGAGCTCGCCGCCTACAAGGTCATCCGCGAGGAGCACCGGCGGCTGGGCCCCATGTCCTTCGGGGAGCTCAGCGTGCTCAGCCTCTTCCTCCTGCTGGTGCTGCTGTGGTTCACCCGGGACCCGGGCTTCGTGGACGGATGGGCCACCAACCTCTTCAACGACAGAGCAGAGTTCGTAATCCTGACTCATCGTCCCGGCATCATCAACTCTGCTGTTGTTGTTGTTGTTGTTGTTGTTGTTTACTTCCAGAGGTCAGCCTCTGGAAGGTCTCGACACTGACTCTTTCTCTCTATTTTCCTCCCAGATATGTGACAGACGCCACGGTTGCCATTTTCATTGCGATCCTCCTATTCGTTCTACCTTCTAAAGGGCCGCGCAAGTGCTGGGGGCGGCGCAACACCTATGAACCAGGTGACTGGGCGTTTCAGATCGACAGAACTCTGCTGTTAGGAGGGCATCCGGTCAATGGCAAAAACAATCAATACTAATGTGTGTTTGTTGTTGAACCTGGATCAGTTTCCCTCTGCCGCGAGGTAGGACGTTGAGAGAGGAAGAGGTCACTGCGATCAGCTTGTTTTAACTGTGCGACTGCTGCCGTCTCCCACAGATGAACCTTCAGGGCCCTCCGCACCTCTGCTCACCTGGAAGGTGGCCCAGAAGAAGATGCCGTGGAACATAGTGCTTCTACTCGGGGGGGGCTTTGCTCTGGCCAAGGGTAGCGAGGTACGCTACATACAGCTGCCTCACATGACCGCATCATGTCCAGTCCCCTGCTGGCTGCTGCATCTCTACTGTTTCTATTTCACTGTATTGTATTTCTGCTGCTGTGACACCCACAATTCTGTCTCGGATGAATACAGTTTCTCACGTCTTATCCGATCAGCTCTATGTTCCGATGTCTCTATTCCATAAACTATCATTTATGGTCATGTAATCTACTCTGATCTAATCTACTCCTATCAAATTTACTATACTCTAATTTACTCAACTCTCATATAACTACTCTTGTATGATCTACTCTGCTCTAGTTCTCTCCTGTACTCTTGCTGTACTCTCTGTATATAATCTACTCTTCTTTAATCTGATGTAATATAATATGATATTGTACATTCCTCTGCAGGTATCCGGCCTGTCGATGTGGATGGGAGAGCAAATGAGTCCCCTGAAAACTATCCCTCCCTGGGCCATAGCCATCATCCTGTGCCTGCTAATCGCTACCTTCACAGAGTGCACCAGCAACGTAGCCACGGCAACGCTCTTCCTACCTGTGCTGGCCTCCATGGTAAGGATTTCCACAGCTGGATTTACAAGTCCCTATAGAGAATGCCATTACACAACCGAATTCCTTCAGAAGGGCAATGGGAGATATATGCGTCGGCAGTGGGGATCCTCAACGTGAAACATCGTAACAGTGGCGAGGCCTTTGGAGAGAAGGCACCAATCAGAGCGCAGCACTGAAACTACTCCCAGAGGAAGCTGGCCCATATGTCCTTGTTGGGCGCTCTAATGACTGCAGATACTAGGTCCCCTTAGCGGGGCCCCTCCTCCCATTAGTAACCTGCCAAAAGCACACATTCAGCCCAGTGTCCTGCACTGGGGTCCTGTTTCGCAACCCCCCCTGCCTCTGAAGAATGGGAGGGCTGTGCCCGGCAATCAGCCCCCCCGAGCAGCCATGAGACAGAACGTGTCAAGCGGAGGTATTCAGACAGATATTTACTGAGCCCAGCCAAGCCAAGAGGGGACAGCGGGGGGGGGGTGCCACGGAAAGTACCCTCAGGGACAATGGAAGAGGGAATAGGAAAAGAGCATCTCATCAAGTGCATGTGATGTAAAGTTAGGGGGTGTGGCCACATGCCCTTTACCGAGCTGCCACGGTGTATAGTCGTGCAGGATGAATGTTAGTAATTATGGACTATAAAGTATTTCCACCCTTTGTTTATTCCAAAGCCAGCAATTCTGATCGTGTCGTCCGCTCCTGTGCTGTGGGGGACGTGTAATTCCAACACAAACCCAAAGTGTAATGTGTGCCTTGGTAGTAGTCTGCCATTACAACCACACGGGAAGGACTTTTCCCCGTTCGGCTTGTCACATGACTAAAAACGGTACGAGAGCGACTTCTTAACGACGCCAGAGTAATGAGAGTTTTCACCCGGCGCAGAGTTACACTGAGTCAGCGATTACCGTGCGAATCCAAACAGCAGCAGATGACAGTGTGTGTGTGCGGTTGTCATTCGGTTCCAGAAGTTAACGGCCTCGTTAACTGTCTCTCTGTGATCGGTGCAGTCCCAGTCCATTGGGATGAACCCTCTGTACGTCATGGTGCCCTGTACGCTCAGCGCCTCGTTCGCCTTCATGCTGCCCGTGGCCACGCCTCCAAACGCCATCGTCTTCTCCTATGGCTACCTCAAGGTGGCGGACATGGTAAGCTCACTCGGTGAAGTATAAGTGTGCCGGTCCACAGCTGTTACTTTTGGTCTCTTGTTACGCAACCCTGAACGGGGCGCATCCACAGTGATTGCTAAATGGTAAACTGACTGCATTCATACAGTGCTTTTCTAACTTGAGTGGCCACTCAAAGCGCTTTACAATATTGCCAAGCATTCACCTGTTCATGCACACATTCACACCCCGACGGCGGTGACAACCCTGCAAGGCGACAGCCAGCTCGTCGGGAGTAGGTAGGGTGAGGTGTCTTGCTCAGGGACTCCTCCCTTTCAGCTAGGCTGTTCAAGGCTCTCGGTGTGTGACGCCCCGTGTGCACCTCACTGCTTCCCTCTCCAACAGGCCAAGACGGGCATTGTCATGAACATCATCGGGATCCTCTGCATTACCTTGGCCATCAACAGTTGGGGCAGGGCCATGTTCCAGCTGGACTCCTTCCCGGCCTGGGCCAATAACACAGGGGTGTGAGCCCCTGGTCGGAGTGAGGACACTGAGGACGTACCAAGCAGCGTCCAGTGGGAGCTCCAGTTCAAAGACTTCACACCAGAGAGAGGCCATAGGAGGACTGGGTGAACCGGGCTGTCCATGCGGATCCCTCCCACCTGGGGAGGGAAGGCGCTGATGGATGTGAGAATTGGGGTTCAAAGGGCTGAGGAGGTGGAGCGTCAGACATGTTTGAATTAACATTGCACCCTTAACTTAAGATAAAACCACGTTTTGGTATTGTTAGTAAGGCATAACATTGCCACCGGCACTCTCCTTTTCCCTCGGAATATACATCTTTTTAGCTTGGTAAATATAAAATATAACCTTCATGAAAGGGCTGTCAACATCATAAAATGGATTCCAGAGAGTTTAAGAATGGATTCAGACTCATAATAAAGTATTTGCAGAGAAAAGATCATTAAATCCATTAAAGTTGCCATGTGTTGTTTTGCTAGCCTGCAAGATCATGATAATGTATTCAACAAATGGCGTAGGCAACCACTATCCTTACACTTAAACCTTTCAAAATAAATGTGTGCATTGTTACTTCCACCATCTCCTGAACCATCACCTGAACTTTGACTGGTGTACGATCACTGCAAAATAGAAATCTGATGTAAATGATAAACACAAATGGATGTATTGTATTTTCTGTTTTTCTCAATACTGAAGCCAGTGTATGCTGCATTTCTGGCATTACAGCAATGTGATTAAACATAGATACATTTTATATTTAAGAGCAAATATGTATAGTTTGTATGTGTGTTTGAACATAAAAAAGTTTCAATGATCATGAGAGTCTCCTTCATCTACGTCTACTGCGTGTCATGTGCACAAGAAACCGTTTTGGATTTCTCATTCATTCCTTTTCCTATACAAACTCAGAACCATCTCCTTATCTCTAAGACAACCCATTACCTACAACACAGTGGTTTGATGGCGCAATTGTTTTCCCGCTCTGGACTCAGCAGCCAGTGACCTTGTCTCGGTGCTGATGAGCTATGATCCTGTAAACACAGTGTTCAATGCCCAGGTAATCCTTTGGCTTTGAATGGCTGCACCTCGTCTTAAGGCCACAATCCTTTCAAATCCAGCCAGCCCATTTCACAAGCGTCTATTCTTCTGGATTCACCCCAACAAACCTGTGTGGTTCCTATCGAGTCTCGTTTGGAGAATCCTCTGAGAATCAGAGAATGTTTCACCACCGTGCAAAATTATGTGAAATTCATGAAAGTGCTATATTCACATGTGACCTCCAGGTTGACTGTTGTGTACTCCGACGCAGCGATATATGGCCGGGCAGGAAGGGCAGTAAACCATTCAGCATTAGAAAGGCAGAAACGGTTTTGGAAGGGAAGGGAAGGGAATGGTGTCGCACGATGGCCCGGTGACTCAGCATCAAATAAAGGTCAGCGCTCCAGCTCAGATGGCGAGCGGAGAGGTCCCTGCTGGAGCAGCCAGACGCCGGGCGTTTTAAGGGTAGTTAACAAGCGGTCTTGGCCAGTATAATCCAGCTGGGATCCCTGTGATCTTGGATACCAGTGAGGCATAAAGCCCGTGTAATTATCATGCTCTCCTTTCCCTTCGCTGCCTTTTTTGCCACCCAATCATTATCCAATTGAAACACGTTCTTTTGGATCATGGCCTCCATTATTTGCACTATGTATATACTTTAAAAGGGCCGGGGACCCTCGGGTACAGGAGGGACATGATGCCAGGGCTTTAGCAGAGCACCCTGAAGTCACAGCTCTGTTGTTTCCCTATAAGCGTACAATGGCATGCTGTTTGCAGGAGGGGCACCTGTAATCATGATGGGGTAGCATTCCATCAAGGGTCTCCCTCTTTGGAAGAGAGTCATTGAAACACACACACACACACACACACACTTTCTTTGAATCACTCTTGTTCATTGGATGAACAAGAATGATTTTTGATAGTAAATGAATGGTAGGTGGATGGTTTTCAAACAGCCTGGGCCATTCTCCCAGGTAACAGTGTCCCTTACCAACAGAAGACAATAGACAGCCTGTGTGACACAATCGACCCTTGACCACACTGGATCGGTTTCATGTGACTTCTGCCTCAAACTAAAGTAAAATCAGAAACTCTTACTGACTTGTCGCTGACCAGGATTAAGTGGAATTAAGCCTGGCAGTGAGAGACAACAGAACTGTCTTTGGCCCAAGTGAATACTTTAGTATTGACTATCCCTCAAAAGGTTTAGGGTTGTTCTTTAAGTTGTATGAGACATTTTTGTGTGGATAGAAATTACAATTTGAAGTGATTAGATGGTGATGGCAAAATATATATCCCTGATTGTTGAGAGATGGGGCAGATGAGATGTAATCAGGGGACCACACCTCTGGGGAGATCATCTTTCATTGGCCTATTTAAAAACGTTATTGTTCCCATAGTCCCAATACTGTGACATCTCAGTACAGTCATGTTTTCACTATTGCAAAATCCAGGCCTCTTGTTCTCTGGACCACACACAAGCTCAGGCCTATAGACAAGATGAACAATGACTCATATGACAATAATAACTCTTTCTTCTGTTGGATACACAGCCCGATGCTTGGGTGCCACTTCACTGGCAAAAGTGCTGTAATAAGGGGTTTCATGCAATGCAAACCTACCATATGTTCTCTCTTTAGTGCTTAAATTACTATTTTTACTGACGTATTGCATATTTTTGCTTATTCTGCTCTGCCAAAGCAGACATATCAGTACACAATTAACACTTCCACCACCAAAGCTATTGGCCCATAGAGACGACTCTGAGACAGTCAGTATCCACACGCACCACTCTGTTCTGAGAGAGTTCAGCAAGCCAGAACTCTGTCATCGGCGAAACGACTACTACAACTTTTCCCACAATGTAACCCATGGCAGTAAGCGTGCTAGAGGATAAATTGCCTGAAAAGTGGGTTAACCACCACATCCAAGGCAATATCTTCTGTTCTCATGCATTGCAAATTCTGAAGGCAATGAGAGGCCGGGTCAACCGTGTGGTGGCGATGGGTGATGTTCATTTTCTTCAGGGGCTATAACATAGGTCCATGGACTATAACAGGAGAAATGGCGCCATCTTGTGGTAGAGACCTGAATGAACAGAACATGCGTTGACTGTTCTATCTAGTCAATATATTGAATAGTTTTCAATGACGAATAACGGCAATAATATTACAACTAAAAGAATCCTCCTAGAGAATTATTTCCTGGATCAAAATATGTGTAAAAACGACACCGGTGCAACGTCCATGGGTTATTCACAGCCGGAAACGGGACTCCCGTCTGAAGTTTTTAACAGCGGAAGGCAAGGGGCCAGCCGGAGAGAGACCACAGTCGGTGTTGATGGCGCTTTACCACGACACGACCGGACCCGCGGTCTTTTCACGGAGAAGCTGTTGTCATGGTTTCTCGCGGGGGCTTCGGAGACGGATTCCTATTGGTTTTAAAACAGAACTTGTGGAACTGTTTAAACTGGCCTGGCCAATGGTAGGTGGGCAATTAATGTGAGCGTTACCACATTACTAGATATCTCGATATTCGTATGTATGTCGGTGTATTATCTAAGTCGAATGCAGATACAGATAAAAGCAACAACGTAGGCCTATTCGTAAATTGAAAGTCAACATTTACACCCGCGGACCCTGCTATAACGTATGCATTACAAGACTCGCTCACGCCAGCGAAAACCCAAAAGTTGGCAGCCCTGTAACATACAGCCGAGATATAGGGATTTAGAGATACATTTCTCTCTAAATGGCCCTACTAGTACGAACTATTCATAATTAAAAGATATTCATGTCTGTCTTGGTCCACCTGATGAAGTTACCTTCTGGCACATATGGTGCGTTCCAGGCAACTCGTAACTCGTGGTCAAAGTTCAGTTCAAAGTCAAAGTTCAGTTCATACAAAAAAAAAAAAAAAAATTCACGTTCATAGTTCACCAATTCAGTTTTGAACTAGTTCATGTTCAGTTCATAGCATAACAGCTTTTTTAGAAAAAAAAAAAAAAACTGTTGGTGAGTATTCTGTGCTTATCTTTTAAAATGAATCCTCTCCATTACCTGCTGCCCATCACTACAATCTCAAATTGTTGTGGATATTATTTGTACACTAAATTTTTCATTCATCACAACTAAGGCAGTAACTCTATTTAAAAACATGTAATCTGGACCTAAGCATAAATTCAGAATGTCACAAAATCTGAACTAGTTCAAGTTCAAGTTCTTTAGTTCAAAGTTCATACAAAAATTAACTTGTTCAATGAACTAGTTCAACTAGTTCATTGCACAACCCTGCATACATAAACAATGGCGGCTCTCTACTATCTACAGAGCTGCCAACTCACACGCTTTTGCCTGTTTACACATGCACACACGCCACACATCCAATTTCTCACGACAAAAAAAAAAAGCATTATAAGACTACAGAGTCTCACTCTGGCCAAAAACCAAAAGTTGGCAGCCCTGTATCTATAAAATCAAATAAATCGGTTGTTAGGAGATCCAAAATGTTTGGATAGGCGGTGAGTCGTGACTTTAACTGTACGTTCACACCAAAAGCGATGGGGCGACACGACTCCATACAAAGTCAACGTAGAGACGCGTATCAGACGACTTTTGTCACTAGAACAACCTGAGGCAAGATTTGACATGAACGCCCTGGCACGGGCTAGCGCGTCCACGAGGATTCGCAGCGTGACACGTCTCTCGAGTTCAAATATTTGAACTTTGCCGCGACATTCGCGTGATGACAGCCAATCAGCGTTCACTCCCTGAGTGACGTAACGTAACAGCCAATCAGTGTTCAACGGGCCAACCGTTCCCTGCAGTCCGGTAGTGATGGGAATTTCGGCTCTTTTCAGGGAGCCGTATCATTTGGATCGGCTCACCAACAAGAGCCAGCGCTTTTGGCTTCCAAACGGCTCTTCATATTACCACATATACCTTTTATAATTCAGCCAAATGTAGCCCTATCATAAGTCAAATCATTTTGACTTATGATTCGTATGTGTAGGCCTATATATCACTTAAACTATTCAATATGCCCTGTTAGTATTCAAAAGTAAAAATTACATTTTCTAATATCAATTAATTGCTGTAGCCTATTGTTTTCATTGCATATGAACGCAACGCCCACCCCCGCCCATTACTGCTTGCTTAATGGTATGATCCTTGTCTATCCACACTTTATTGGTTGCATGCATGCACGTCACTGCACACACGCATAGCATGCACGATGCACCCGTAGAGCGGAGATCTTCATATCATTCTGCCTAGGCAAACTTTATATAGGGTTAGGGTTAGGGCCGTTTTTTTTAAAATAAATAAATATATATATATATAAAGATATATAAAAAAAGGTATATAAGATATATAAAAAAAAAAAAACAGCTCGCAGCTGGGAGCAGACTCCCATCGTTCACTTAGAGAGCCGGCTCTTTGAACCGGCTCGTTCGCGACCGACCCATCACTACAGTCCAGAGTGAACCGCAGCATAGACCTCTGAAGAATAGGTCCTGCCTCCGAGGCTCCCGGTTCCCTCGGTCAAATGTCTATGGGAAATAACATGTTATTTTTTTTATTATCGTACATAACAAACTCTGTAGGTGGCGAAGATGTAAAAGCTGTGTCACGTTTTGAACTACACACTTTTTCCATCTAGTTTCGACTGAGTTTTGGGGTTTTCGGTGCCGTTAAAATAGTGTTTATAATCGTTTACTACTTTAACGGCACAGACAATCCAAAAAGCGACAAAACTCAGGCGACACCGCGACCAGGCGACCGATGTGGCATTTGGTGTGAACGCACCATAAGTCGTAACTTACAGGCTGAAAAGTGTCCCTGGAACGCAGCAAAAGGCCCGGGGCCTCTACGGATTCTCTTTTTTCCATAGGAAATTTCCTTTCCTAACGAGATGACCCGGAAGTACTCGGAGGAAAGGTGGTTCGAATTCTAAAATTAGGCGTTTCAGATCGCCTGCATTTGAGCGCATGCATGCACGAGACCCTAACCCTTTCTTCATAAAAAATTGACATGAGTGACGAAGTGAAAGTTCACAAAGTCGTCTAGGGCAATGTTTTGATATGTTGAGGGGAGTGTCTTCTGTCCGCATTTATTTGAGACCATATGCACAGAAAAGCAGACGGAGGGAGTTACCCTGGAGCTCCCGCAAGTTTTTAAAGCCATGTGACATGTCGCATAGGGAAGTTATCACCAGCATTTCTGACTTTTTTGTCCCAGAATGCATTATGTTATGCGAGGCAACGCAATGCAGGCTTGATCTAAAATACGCTAATTGCGTAGGAGCCTCGACCCGCCATCGCGCAATGACGTTGTTTAGGAAAAGTGGAGTCTAATTCATTTTAAACAGGGCAGTCTTTTCCTATGTTCGAAAGGAAGCACCTTTTCATCTCTCCTTGACCCGATGACTTTTTCCACAAAGGTTAAGGAAAGGAGGCATAAAGGTTAACTTAGGAGATTTGACTTTCTGAATAGGGCCTCGGTGACGGTACTCATTCAATCATGCTTAAAATCGTCTTATGATCCTTTAGTCAATAATATCAATAAATAGTGAAAGCTCATGAAGTAGATCAAGTTATATTGGCGTTATATTACAATATATGATGTTGTTGATTCCATAGTTTTTAGTTTCATTCTATCAAATCTAGTAGATTTGTTTACATTTTTGTACTATTAAGGTAGGCTTAATGTAATTGAACTGCCCAATTTGGAAATACTGTTGTAAATGTTTTTTTCATTGGGACTGGGTGTGATTCATGAAATGCTCCTCTTCTCTTTCACGTTTCTTCTCAGTGTATAGCTCAGATGCTCTCCTTCCTCGTGAGTTTCGTCAGTACAGTCTTCTGTGGGCACCTGGGGAAGACCGAGCTCGCTGGAGTGGTCCTGGCCATCGCCGTAAGTTGGCTACTGCTTTAACTTATCAACTACTGAACCACATATTCATTTGTGTAGAGCAGACAAGGAAATCCCTCCCTGTGACATTGGATGCTGCTGTGTTGTGTTCTGCAGGTGATAAACGTCACGGGTATATCGTTCGGGGCTGGCTTGTCGTCTGCATGTGATACCCTCATATCTCAGGTGAGGTTCTGGTCGGTTAGGGGTGGAAAGGGGTGGTCGGTTTCCAAATGGCACCACACAAACCATGTCTTAGCCACACCCCTTACATAACATTACACCACATTACACCAAATAATGTGTGTCTTACTACACCAAACATCAGTTTTTTGTATTTGGGTGTAGTATGCACATCTCATGACCCTTTCCTAGTTGGTGCCATCCATTAGCATCATGCCTTAACCCTATAGGCCTACCTGCTGCTAAAGTCTTTTTGATGACCTCTATTTTAAAATAATTTAGATGCAAATACTAACATGTTAGGTAACCTTTGGCTGGCATACACGTCAAGAATATATACAGTAAATAAATCCCTGTCACCCTCCATACCATACACTGTTTTGTCCACATTTGGGCTCCCTGAACAGTAACAGACTTAGTAGCCCAGGTTCTCTAAATGGTAAATGGACTGTATTATAAAGTGCTTTACTAACCAGTGGCCACGCAAAGCGCTTTACAACATTCACCCATTCATGCACCCATTCACACACCGACAGCGTGGTCAACCAAGGCGACAGCCAGCTCATCGGAGCAGTCAGGGTGAGGGCGTCTCGCTCAGGGGACACCTCGACTCTCAGCTAGGAGGAGGAGCCGGGGATCGAACCGGCAACCTTCCGGTTACCAGCCAGCCAGCCTAAATCCCCTACCATTGTCCTGCCAGACGTTTGGGAGCGGGAACGTGCTGCGGGTGGGGCTGGTGGTGCAGCGGGCCGTCCTCATCCTGCTGCTGGCCTGTCTCCCGTGCTGGGCGGTGCTGGTCAACACGGAGCTGATCCTGCTGGCCGTCCGACAGAGCCCCGAGGTGGCCCGGTACGAGTCTCCCTCCGCACCGACTGCACAGCACAGCCCGTGAGCGTCAGGGGCGGAGGTCGGTTGTACAACGTGTGTTTTATCTTCAGGTTGTCTCAGACCTACGTGAAGATCTTCATGCCGGCCCTGCCCGTGGGTATATGAACAAGAGAGTGAATGTGCAATTCCTTGTGTCCCAAAGTAAAAAATCATATATATATATGTATGTATGTATGTATGTATGTATGTATGTATGTATATATGTGTGTGTGTGTGTGTGTGTGTGTGTGTGTGTGTGTGTGTGTGTGTGTGTGTGTGTGTGTGTGTATATATATATATATATATATATATGTATGTATATGTATATGTATATATATGTATATATATATATATATATATATATATATATATGTTTCTATTTTTCTCTTATCTTTCTTTTACAGGCTTCCTTTATCTACTCATTGGAAATAAGGTATCTACAGAACCAGGTGTGTAACCATCACAAATGTGAATACACTTTCAAATAGACTGCAGAATATAAGGAAGGACTACTCTATCACAAATAAACAAAAAATGAGAACTTAAATACACACTCTAAAGGTGACCCGAATGAGCCAATTAGCAGACTGGATCACACCAAAACACTGGTGAAACAGAGCTGCCTAGTGGCCTAACATGAAAATGACACCCTATCATGTAAATGCTACTTTGGTGTCTCCTATTTAGAATCTTAAATCTTCGCTGTTATTATTTGATGATCGATCCAATCAGTTTTATTCTCTGTTCAGGGCGTCATATGGCCACAGGTGTTCACCGGAGTTGTGGTTAATATCATCAATGCCCTCCTCAACTACATCCTTCTCGACGCCCTCGATATGGGAGTGGCGTGAGTAAAGCTGCTGCATTTTTACATCCAACCTAAAGTGATTATTTATAACTATTGATGACAATAACGAATGGCAGATCACTCACTCATCACCCTTTACAGAGGTTCAGCTATAGCCAATGCAGTCTCCCAGTTTGCCATGGCTGGGATTCTGTTCCTCTACATATGGGGGAGAGGTCTGCACAAGGCCACCTGGGCAGGTGAGTGTGCTTACATGCTGAGAACTTTTCTATCCTCTCTAATCAATGTTATAGGGGTGAAGCCTCACACCTACCCCATATTTATTTCATTATATTTTAATATAGAAGTGGACGAAATCCAGATGCTGTGTTCAGCTACACCACAAAAAAATGAAGTTATTAATTGGGGCTGCATGTGGCTCAGGAGGTAGAGAGGGTTTGCTGGTAAGCAAACGGCTCCACCTGAGTGTCGAGGTGTCCCTGAGCAAGACACCTCACCCTAACTGCTCCTGACGAGATGGCTGTCGCCCTGCATGTCTGATACCGCCGTCAGTGTGTCAATGTGTGCATGAATGGGTGAATGTTGGGCAATATTGTAAAGCGCTTTGAGTGGCCACTTGTTAGAAAAACACTATATTAATGTAGGCCATTTACCATTAATCCTGTGAGTGAAATTCATAAAGTGTGTCAACAACACGGACAGAGGTTGTTGACTGATGCACCGCTAGACAAGAGGTGATTGTGAGTTGATGCTGAGGTTCTCCTCCTCCCAGGCTGGTCCAGAGAGTGTCTGACTGAGTGGGGCGCCTACATGAGCCTGGCCGTCCCCAGCATGCTCATGCTGTGCGTGGAGTGGTGGACCTACGAGATCGGGAGCTTCCTGGCAGGTACAAGACCCGGGTCCTTGGAGGACAAGAGAGCCCCACTAAGTCAGGAACCCCCAGGAGAGAGACGGGCACAGTAGATGCCCGCGTGCGATTACTCATTAGCAACAGCAAGGGGATAGAATGGTTGCCAGCAATAATTGCGGGTCATAATCCAACTGTTCCACCCTCGCTGGGCCTACAACATTTGTCTCTAAGTAATAGAAAATATATAATATGTATCTCTTGAAATATGACCCGTCTTGGTGCTGTTGTGGATTGTTTGCATTGCAGAATCACAAAGTTATTTGCCCTAGTGGGGCTCTCTTAGAAAGCGAAACTATTCATGACGGCACTGTCACACCATTCCAGTGAACAATATGTGTTGTGGTTATTTGTTGAAACCGACGTGTGGTGTACGTTTCATTTCACAGGTTTAATCAGCGAGGTGGAACTGGGAGCTCAGTCGGTCGTGTACGAACTAGCAAATCTGGTTTTCATGGTAAACAACAGCGTCTTACCTCTGGAACATGTCACTCACAAGTTCCTTGTGTGAACCGCACATCCTCCGTGATGTCTCACCTGAGATGAGGCACGCCGGAGCAGAGTGAGTTCACAGTGTGTCGGGGGGAGGCTGACGCTGTCCACCGTGCCTCTCAGTTCCCCCTAGGGGTCAGTGTCGCCGGCAGTGTGAGGGTAGGAAACGCCCTGGGTGCTGGGGACACAGAGCAGGCCAAGCTGTCTGCTAAGCTGACCATCCTCTGCTCAGGTCAGATTCAGCAAATCCATCCTGCTAGCAATACACTCCTGTGTGTGTCGGTTCATAGTAGTGTGTTGTAAACGAGAAGTAATGTGTTATTAACTCCACCCGAATGTGCAGTATTCGTTTCGTCGTGCTTGTCGGTCGTCATAGTGATCCTGAAGGACCACATATCCTACATGTTTACGTACGATGAGTAAGTAACTGATCCCGTTCCTAAGCATAAGCTTCAACACCGTTACACTGTTACACTGTTACACTACTACATTAACCTCTACAGTACAGTAACTGTTTTGGAGCTGAGCAGATTAAGATAACTCCATCTATCCCTCCTGTTGTTGTGAAAACAATCACAGACTTGAACTACAAAAATCCCCTCGTACATCACTTTTAATGTAAATTATATTATGGCTACATCTGTAATTCCAATAAGGAATTCTCTTCCAGGTCTTGTGACATATAGCCAGAACAAACTATGGTTAAAGGAACTGGGAAGCTGCAAATCTTACATTTACATTTAGGGTATTTAGCAGACGCTTTTATCCAAAGCGACTTACAATAAGTACATTTGTCAGAAGAAAGAGAAACAATATATCGCTGTCTGTCCAGTAAGGAAGTGCCAAGCACTAACAATCGCTAGGTCAACCCATTCCCCGTACACAACAAAGCTAGGATAAGATGCTACACGATGCTAAGTGCTACTATTTTCCAGTACCAGGACGTACACCATGGTACAACAACATGTGGTGGAACACAAGTGCTCCACCACAGTGCTGACTCCACTGTGCCTCCCCTAACAGAGAGATCCGACAGAGGGCTGCCGACGTGGTGGCCCTGTACGCTCCGTTCCTCATCGTGGATGCGGTGGCGGTGAGTGAGGGTGGCCCTGCATGCAGAGTGCTGCATTAAGGGAGAGTTATACGTCTGCACCCCGGGCAGGTCCTTCTGCATCGGCGGCTTCAGAGAGTGTTCTGCCGAAAAGTTCACCAGAAGTCCCTAATTCACTGACTACTCATTTTTTCTACTTTTTCTACTCATGAACCCCCTCTAAGATATTATTTTTCATCTGAGGACCCCCTTCACCGGCACAAAATGGAAGCTTTTAGAATTGAAACTTGCTCAGGTTGAAAAAAATGTATAGTTAGATATTTAAATTTTTAAAATATTTTTTCTGAGTACCCCCTGTACTACTTCAAAGTACCCATAAGGTACTGTTTCAGAACCACTGATCTAGAGGTCTTTATAAGGTAAAGATGATGTGCTGTACGAAGGATCATGCTTAGCCACGACACCCCGACGTGTGGTTCCCTGTTTAGAGAGGTGCAGGAGGCCCTGGGGCCCGGGGGCCACATGGAGACCTGGATGTATGTGGATGTGGAAGCACAACTCCTATCTACATTTACATTACATATACATTTAGGGCATTTAGCAGACGCTTTTATCCGAAGCGACTTACAATAAGTACATTTGCCAGAGAAAGGATGTTCATAGAACCAAGTGCCGAGCACTAACAATTGTTATGTTAACCCATTCCCCGTACACAATAAAGACAGCTAGGATAAGATGCTACACAATGCTAAGTACTATTTTTAAGTGCAAGGGCGTACAACATACAATAAGTGTGTGCATTAAGTGCCAGGTGGTACAACATACAATAGTGCGTACATTAAGTGCGTACATTAAGTGCCTGGTCGTACAACATACAATAAGTGCGTACATTGTGCCAGGTGGTACAACATACAATAAGTGTGTGCGTTAAGTGCCAGGTGGTACAACATACAATAAGTGTGTGCGTTAAGTGCCAGGACGTACAACATGGGTGAGATGTTAAGCTGAACCTAGGAGGAGGTACTGAGGAGGTGTTTGTGTTTGTTTGGACCAGCTGGCAGCTGGCAGCATCGCCAGAGGAGCAGGGAGGCAGCGCGTCGGAGCGCTGTGCGCCGTCCTGGGGTACTACGGCGTCGGCTTCCCCATCGGCCTCTCTCTGATGTTCGCCGCCAAATACGGCATCAAGGGTGAGGAGGGGGACGTCTGTGACTGATGTTTGAAACGCGCGTGTCTCGTGTTAACTGTTCCCCCCCGCACCTTTTGAAAGATCAATGGGTTTCGCTCTTGGCGAGACATCAAACGCCCAGCTCTCTCTCCTCACCTGACCTTGTCCTGTAAATGAAACGTGGTCTCCCAGGTCTGTGGCTGGGCCTGCTGGTCTGTGTCATGCTGCAGTCCACCTTCCTCCTCGTTTACCTGGCCAAGATGGACTGGGAGAAGGTCACCGTGGAGGTGAGGATCAACCTTTCCACCCCTAAATTCCCCACTGTGCATATTCTACAAAATGTCCATTCATTGTAAATAACTCTGGTTCACCTCTGCTTTCTTCGTCCAGGCTCAGATCAGAGCTGGGGTTCCCACGAACGTTCTGGAAGCACGTGAGTGACACCTTTTCATCATTCTCTGGCGTGTAGGCTGTATGCACAAGTCCTCACAAGGGTCAGGGCTCCTTGGCTGTCTGACCACTTCATAGTTACTAGGGATATTTAAACCCCCTTTCTATTTTATTTTCACTTTTTTTATCCCACACCACCTACAGGTACAGGTCGTTTAGGAGCTGGTAAGGGTTAGACCAGGGGTTCCCAACTTTTTTTGCCGCGTGACCCCAATTCTAGCTTTGACAATGTTTGAGACCCCACCTTCAACTTTTGTGCATCTGCTTGTAGCAAACAGTACCCAATCAACATCTGCTGGTAATATCAATGGGCACCGCATCACTACTTCACTGATTAGCAGTCTGCTAGTGGCTATGAATCATTAGGCAGTCAGCTGGTATATACAGGACCTCTATGAGACCTTTAACAAATACGGTTGCCTAAAAAGGATCATCAAACATCTAAAGCTTATGTCACCAATCTCCTGAGACCCCATATGCATGTTGTTAGCCTCGTAGCATAATTGCCTAAGTCATATTTTGGCTGCTGATTCACTGGGCCTCATTGGCTATATCCTAAGCCAATCAGGGTGCTTTTGGCGCAATCACTATCTGCCTAAGTCATCTATTTGACTTCAGCATTTTTGACGCTAAATACAAGATCAACCTTAAAATATGACTTAGGTAACTATGCTATGAGGCTAAGGATATGCACGCTTAGTCTCCTTCCCTGGATATTCACCCCAGATGTTTGTGACGGTGTGAATATCCAAAGGAACCCGAGTCAGAGTCAGACCCATTGGGGTCGTCAAACCCAGGACCTTTCACCAGGAAATGGCTCATCCTCACCCCTGAACGGTCCTCCTCCCTCGTACCTTCAGGGGGCGAGGAGGACTCTCCATTCCTCCAGGGGAGCTCAGAGGAGGAGGAGGAGGAGGAGGAGGACCCGGCCGACGCCCCGCCCCTCCGCCCGGCGCCGCCCCGCCCCTCCCTCCCCCGCCTGCTCCTGCGCCGCGGCCTCACGCTGGGCGCCATGCTGGCCATCCTGGTCACGGGGATCCTCACCGACCTGCTGACCCCTCGGACAGTCACATGACCCACCTCACCGACCTGCTGACCCCTCGGACAGTCACATGACCCACCTCACCGACCTGCTGACCCCTCGGACAGTCACATGACCCACCTCACCGACCTGCTGACCCCTCGGACAGTCACATGACCCACCTCACCGACCTGCTGACCCCTCGGACAGTCACATGACCCACCTCACCGACCGGCTGACCCCTCGGACAGTCACATGACCCACCTCACCGACCGGCTGACCCCTCGGACAGTCACATGACCTACCTCACCGACCGGCTGACCCCTCGGACAGTCACATGACCCACCTCACCGACCTGCTGACCCCTCGGACAATCACATGACCTACCTCACCGACCTGCTGACCCCTCGGACAGTCACATGACCCACCTCACCGACCTGCTGACCCCCCCCCCCCCCCCCCCCCCCCTTGTGTGGTCACATGACCAACCTGCCGACCCCTTGCATGGTCACGTGACCGGCTGACCCCTCACCGACCTGTTGACCCCTCACGTGGTCACATGACCCATCTGCTGACCCCTCACCGATCTGCTGACCCCTTGCGTGGTCACATGACCGACCTGCTGACCCCTGATCCGCCTCACCCAAGCCAGCCTGTGATCTAGAGCAGTACGAGGGAGGACCACCAGGGGGCGCTGCTGTCACTCTCAAGTCACAGTCGTCACTCGGACGCCATTTATTATTGTTTTTAAATGTGTTGTTGTTTTTTGTTGCACGTTTTATACACATTAATGACATGTAAACAAATGCAAATCAGCTTCAAAACATGACGTTGATGACGTTTGTTTAGTTTATGGATGATTTGGGAATTCCGAGCTGGTTGTTTTTGGAACACGAGTGAAGATAAAGATAAAGATAAAGATAAAGATGGAGCTAGGGGCGTTCCTCTACCCGGCTGAGTCCCACAGCGTGGGCAGACCCGGGGCGGGGGTGCTGTCCGTGACGTTGGCCCATCCCAGGGTCCTGTTGCTCTCTGAGCGGGGGGCGGGGGCCTCGGGGAGGGGCAGCAGGCAGTGGACCACCACCCCCAGCACCAGCAGCAGAACCATGAGCAGCGCGGTGAGGCCCCTCCTCAGCACCAGCTGGGTGGTGGACAGCCGCTTCCTGGGTCCCTGGACGGCGTCCGGCCGCTGGGCAGGGGGCGCCCCGTCCTGCTGCTTCTGGTCCTCCGAGGGGGGGCCGCTCACCGGCTGTAGCAGGAGCACAGACCCAGCATCACGCCCATGTGTGTGTGTGTGTATCTGTGTATATACCTGTGTGTGCAGCGTTTCCCATGCATAGACCAATGTGTGGCGCAGCGCCACACATTCAACAACGAGCGCCACAAATTGATTCTTGATTTTTAAATGTATTTTTATTTTAACGCGATTTTTAAGTATAAATATCTCACACTCACGCAAATGTTACGTCAACAATCCCGTCCGCCCGCAATCCAACACAACAATCCCGTCCGCCCGCAACCCAACTCCCCCCCCCCCCTCCTCAACAACTCCGCCAGCCCGTAATCCCGTACCTCCCCCCCGTCAACAATCCCGTCCGCCCACAATCCAACTCCCCCCCCCGAACAATTCCACCAGCGGTTCTAATGTAAGCATGATAAGATTCTACAGAGTCTCACTCCGGCCAAAAACCAAACCAGTTTCCAACCCTGCAGGGGGGCACCACACATTGCTACCTGGTCTGTGGGAAACACTGGTGTGTATGTATGTATCTGTATGTATGTATGTATATGTGTGTATCTGATTGTATGTGTGTGTGTATGTATATATGTATCTCCTCCTGAGCACCTAATTAGCTCAGGTGGTAGAGTTGGTACACCAGCGCGTTGGCTGGTCTACTCCGCGTGGTTGACTCCGCCGTCGGTGTGTGAATGTGTGCATGAATGGGTGAATGTCAGTCAACACTGTAAAGTGCTTTGGATAAAAGCGCTATATAAATTAGGACTATATGTATCTGTATGTATGACAGCATGATAGTCCTTGTTTTCTATGGTTATTTTGCACTGAGTGGAAGCCTACCAAAGGAACGTTAAATATTGAAACAGACCCACAAAACAAGAGGCGGCCGTTTTCTGCCTAGTTGTTTAGCAGTCAATCTAAACTCTAAAGTGTCTGGTTGTGATGCTTTGTCGTGAGTGTGTGGATGAGGCCAGGGCACTCACGCTGCCGTTGCTGGTTGCACTCTGGGTGGAGGTCTCTGGGTTCAGCGGATCCACCTGCATGTTCTTCTTACCTCGCTTCACCGCCTTGGCACAGAGGATTAGAAGAAATACATATTTATACCCATCAAATCTGTATTCCTGGCCAATAACTAAACCAGAAAAGGCATTTTGGTCATTAGAGTGGCAGACACTTTGATCAAAAGCGAGTGAGGCTGACATCAATCGATCAAACAATCAATCAGAGTGACGTGGTTGTCACGCACAGGACAATGAAAGCTTTCGGTTTTGTGGACCATAATAATTCAGTGTGTATTTTCTTTCTTAAGACTTAATGTACCTCCTACCGTTTGTAACTATATTTCCCATGCACCATAGCATGGAAGAGGGGATGAAAGTGGTGGTTGTGAGTAATGCAATTATAATAAAAGATGGTTGTATCCATTCATCCGTCTTGTCATTGGATTCAGATCGATTAACTCCTACAGTAACTATAAAACCTTTAAGCGCTGCACAAGCAAATGTCATTATGACTGGAAGAGCTTCAATCAACAAATAAGAAAGCTCTTTCTATTCACTGCAGGAATATGGTTTCCAAGCAGTAACCATGCCGTGGAGATTCAAGGCCGAGCTGTGTACGTGTCTGTGCGCGTTCTGTGCCTCCGAGCGACATACCTCGGCTGTCATTTTCTCCCAGTTAAAGTTCAAAATCACAACCACATAGAAGATGGCCTGCACGCAGACCGCCGCCAGCAGGCCGACCCAGAACCCTGTGGACGGGAGAGCAGGGAACAGACAACTGAAGCTTTGGTTTCCTCTCGCTCCAGGAAACCACTTTTAACATGAAAACCTTAAAGGTTCTCGTCACATTTTGTCGTCCGTTTCTCATGTGAAAACTTTGAAAGCTGAAACTTCCAAATGTTTAAGGGGTGATGTAATGCCACCAGGTGCGATTGTGATTAACCGTTACAAGCCGTTTGAAAATCCGCCTTTTCCAGTGTTTTAGTGACCTCACAAATGGGAGCGTCCACCACGCTGGATAGATCAGTCCATCAAATGTTGCTTATCTATCCATCACACATCTGGGTGGACACGCCCACTTGTGGTCTCTACTAAAATACAGGAAAAGACAGATTTTCAAACGCCTTGTAACGGCTAATCACACTCACACCTGGTGTTTAAACGTTTAACGTCTTTTAACAGTTCAACAGTTAAATGTCTTTAAGTTACCTACGCCTCCCAGCTCAGTCACAAACATCAGGGTGGTGGCCAGAGGAAGGCCGATACCATAGTAACCAACCAGGTTGGCCACTGCAGCTATCTTCTGCCGGCCAGTTCCCAGCAGGATACCAGTGCTCACACACTGCAGCGCAGGGGGGGAGAGAACACCTGGGCATTGTGTGGTGCTCTTGTGTTGTTGTTGTTGTTGTTGTTGTTGTGTTGACAATGAACAACCGAACCATGAACATCAATAAAAAGCATGTGGTTGCTCACAGCGGATGGCGACTTTGAACTCACCACGAGACTGTCGAACAGAGGCAGGACGCAGTAGACGCTCATCAGGCGGGACACCAGCGCTACAATCTTCCTGCAAGACAAGCATCACTCGTGAAGGTGCACAACGAATTAGCAGCACAGCAGCGTTATCTGCTAGCATATCGGCATCATGGCAGCCTTATCTGCCCAACGGATAAGCGGCATTATGTTGAGCAGATTTGAATAAACAAAGCAGAGTAATGTTCACAGGTGCAGGGTTGCCAACTGAGAGACTTTGGCTGGAGTGAGACTCTGCAAAATGTCGGTGGGCGTGCGAAGAGTGCGCGCGGCGAACGTTTTTGATGACCATAACCCAATTTTTTTTACAAAACAGTCTGACCTACCTTGTTTACTTAGTATAAACAAATTGAAGGAAGGCTGATATAAAAGCCATTGGCTGTTGTTGACGTAGGACATTCAAAATGTGTTTAGATATTTTTTAATCATGCATTTAATCATGCATTGACATGGGAACACAGCTGTATACTGATACCTGCTGCCATAGATATGTATTTAACCAAGACCTCAGAATTTATTCCCAGTCTGACCCAGAAAGAAGGAGTTTAACAGAAGGTAACAGTGTGTCATGGCCTTTAATTAGTTTAGTAATTTGGTTATTGGTTGATCGCCTACACTACATTAAGACACCTTGTAATTTTGTTTTGAGGAGGGCTGTCAAACCATGGGAAAACCTTTAGGGTCTATATTGCGAGAATAGGTTACTTTTTGCCATCTTTCTCTCTTGTTCAAATGTTGGGAATCACATAAAAATGCAAATTTGATGTTCATTTTGATACCCTGGCTGTAATTTTAGATTAAGTATTGAGTAAGTAAATGAAACCAAATAGCGGAGTATCCACATTAATTGCGTTAAAAAAACAACAGTAATAAAACAAACGTAATGTTGTTATAGAATATAGAGTAGATGGATAGATAAATAGATAGATCTAATGAGCATGTTTCCTGTATATTCTGTGGTCTAGTAGTGAGTGATCAACAGCGAATGGATGGAAAAAAGTTTATTATTATTATTTTTTCAAAGATGGGCTATTTGACGTGATATCTCTTGCATGTGTGTGAGAGCGTGAGATTGATGCTGAAAGCGTGAGAGTCACGCCAGATGTGTGACAGTTGGCAACCCTGCGGGTGAGCACCTAGGCAGGTATTCAAATGCTTTTTATATTTAGATTCACATTATCTCCCATGACTATAGCTCTGATCTATTTGGCTGTTATGTTTGTATCTGTCCGTATTTAATTGCAGGTGGAGTCGTGCTCACGTTCAGTCTGCAGAACCAAACTCCACTGACTACTAACTACTACTACTAACTACTACTAACCCCTACTCACTGGTCTGATGTGAAGATGAGGCCGATGACGGACCTGGACGAGGCCAGGACCAGACACTCCAACACCGCCAGCCCCCCTTCAAGGTCACAGACAAGGAGAGACATTTACACAGAGAGGAATGAAACAAGGTGTGAGACAAGAGAGCCAGAGAGAGTGAGAGAGAGAGTGAGAGAGAGACAGACAGACAGACAGACAGACTTAAGAGGGCATGGCGGGGACTGACCAGTGAGAGAGAGAGAGAGAGAGAGAGAGAGAGAGAGGATGACTGACCAGCGAGTGAGAGAGCCACCTTGCTAGAGAGGATGGCTCCGGCCGTGTTGCCGGCCCCCAGAGCGTTGCCCACGCGGATGCAGGCGGCGGCCTGGATCCCCAGAGGGATCTGAGGATGTAGGGGACAGGAGGAGGGATCTGAGGTTAAGGACGTAGGGGACAGGAGGGATCTGAGGTTAAGGACGTAGGGGACAGGAGGGATCTGAGGACGTAGGGGACAGGAGGGATCTGAGGTTAAGGACGTAGGGGACAGGAGGGATCTGAGGACGTAGGGGACAGGAGGGATCTGAGGTTAAGGACATAGGGGACAGGAGGGATCTGAGGACGTAGGGGACAGGAGGGATCTGAGGATGTAGGGGACAGGAGGGATCTGAGGTTAAGGACGTAGGGGACAGGAGGAGGGATCTGAGGTTAAGGACGTAGGGGACAGGAGGGATCTGAGGACGTAGGGGACAGGAGGGATCTGAGGACGTAGGGGACAGGAGGGATCTGAGGACGTAGGGGACAGGAGGGATCTGAGGACGTAGGGGACAGGAGGAGGGATCTGAGGTTAAGGACGTAGGGGACAGGAGGAATCTGAGGATGTAGGGGACAGGAGGTATCTGAGGATGTAGGGGACAGGAGAGGTGCCGGTGGAGGTGAGTCTTCCTGCCTAACGATGCCTACTGGTAGATTGTGGCGATTTCGCACTTTTGCAGGGAGTTCTGCCCCCAAAACGAACCGTTTCTCCAGCGTTTCTTACCTGGTTGAGTCCGACCTGAAACCCCTGCTGCTCAACACACAAATCAACAACTACTGCTTTGTTGTTCTACATTTTAGTGACAAGGGCAGGATAGTCTAGGGTTGGATTTGCACTGGGGTGGTTAGTTGTAATACTAGTTGTAGTGTACTAGTATTTTATGGATACATTACCATGTAGTTGATGAAGGCCACCATCATGATAACGTGCTGGGCTGCCAGCTCGTTTTCCCCCAGTAACCCTGGTCAAAGCCAAAGGTCAAAGCCAAAGGTCAAAGCCAAAGGTCAATTATTAATAATAGCTGCTATGGCTAGCCTCAATAAGCTACATTTTTGTTATTAACTATTGCAATGAGCACTATTGTCTGAATAATTTGTGTTAAACATGTTTACCAGCGAGGAAGCCCCCAGACTCGTAGATCCACCACTCGAAGCACGTCATCAGGGTGCTGGGGATGGCCAGCCGCATGAAGGAGCCCCACTCCTGCAGCGACTCTGTGGACCAGCCTGCAGGGGGCGGTGGAGAGCTGCTTACCGCCACACACACAGCGGAGAATCATAAGAGCTTTCTAGGTCAGAGCGTCTAGGACGTCTTTATGTTTTTATTGCGTTTTTAGGTATTCACAGAGTATCTGTGATAGATACCTGTTATACCTGTTATTCTAGGGATTCTTATTATTATTATTCCAGATTGGTAACGGCCATATCTATATATTTAAGAATAAATCACTCTAAAATACTCTCAATGGAGCAACACAAACAGGGAAGACAGAAGTGGAGGGAGAGCAGCAATCATAAATACGATAAAAGATAATGAGGAAATAAAATAAGAAATTTAAAATGAAATAAAAGACAAGGAAAAGTAATAATAAACTAAACTAAATAAATAAACTAAATAATAAATAAAGTAAATAAACAGTAAATAAAGTAAATAAACAGACAGCATCAGGTAAAAGACTGCAGGGTCCCCTTTGGGTTTCCACTGAAGGGGAAAGCCGTGGATATCTTGGTGGGATTCAGAGTCTCTTACCTTTCCATGTGCTCACGTGTAATTGATTCCACCAAGTGTAAGCAAACATGAAGATACACTGGTAAAGCTGAGCGAGGCAATTGGCAGCAGCAGACCCACTGCAAACAGAGCAGCACAAACAAACAAAGATGAAGGCCCAGCCCCATTTCGCTCCCCTTAACAAGAACACTTGCTTTGAGTGCCCTTAGCTGCAAGTCAGCTCCTGAGCTGGCTTACGTTCAAGGGTTGATTTAAAGGGAAAATAGGCACTCCCCCTTGCTCCCCTAAGTATTGGGACACCCTACCCCTTCACGGGAATGCACAAAATCTAGGGTTAGGGCTCAGATCTAGGGGAAGGGGGAGAATTGGGACAGAGCCGTAGTATTGACTTCCAAGTCCACTCAAACACCACTTACCAGTGCAAGAGTAAATGTATGCCTTTCCCTGATTCTTTTGAGAACAAATTGTTTATATAGCGGAAACATTATAAACCGCAGAAAAAGTTTCGATTTTGTTTGTATAGTTACAGTTGTTATGTTATAGTTGCACTAGGTTTACTATGTGTAGGAATCAGAATTCCTTCTCAATACTGGCCTCTCTGGCCGGTAGGTGAACTGCAGCCTGCTGGGGCCGCAGTGCACTGGAGCGTTCAAAGCACTGGTGTGCGTGCTGAGACGATAACAATCCTACATTTACGTTAGTAATAACCATAAATAAACGTTGTACAAATTAAAAAGGGATGAAAGAACAGACTTTTACCCTGGCAAATCCGCCTGGTTTGGGGAAGACTGTTTTTTTAAGTAAATTACAAACGGTTTCGACATTTAAAGCTATGCATAAATAAAATCCTTGACGTATCCCTATAAATTACTGTGTGTGTTTACATACTTCCCTGATAGAAAGAAGCATGTGTGTGTGTGAGCAGCACTCTCCTACCTCAGCCCCAGAGCCAGCCAGTTCAACAGCACATAGTTGGTGATAACGTTAGCCACGTTGGCCAACACCGCCATGTACACCTGAGGCATGATGATACCCTGAATGTAGAAGACACACACACACACACACACACACACACACACACACACACACACACACACACACACACACACACACACACACACACACACACACACACACACACGCACCACAGTCACTTCCCCTGCAAACAACACCTCGGTGCATCACAGCAGTAAACCCAGTATGTTTCCTGTGGCTGTGAAGACTGAGAGGGCTGAACGTTGGATGAGTGCTCAAGTACTCCACCAGCACTCGGGTCTTGAGGGGGATTTAGTACCTGGCTCTGGAGGTAAGTCCCGTGTATGTGATGTAGAAAGACGGCCTGAAAGAAAGCAACGTTTGAATGCATGTTGAATGAGGACATGCAGGGGGGCTCCCCTTGTTATACGACACGGGGAGTCTAATCTGTTGTTCAATGGATTCATTTGAATTCACAGTGGAATCGTTTGGCTTAATGCGACAGTGTGTGTGCTGTGATGCGACAACGTACAGAAAGTGTGAGGGAGCTTTTGACTCACTGGCAATGCAGGCAGGAAGGCATACACATACACCTGGACTATTCTGAAATCACAAACGGGTTCAAAGGTCAGCTCACAGCACCGCTCCATCAAGAGAAAGTGATATAATATACATACCTGAAGGAAATAATATCTATTAGTATTTCTTTAATAAAGCTAGGCAAACTATCTGTTCAACAAAGTCTCTTCTCTTCAGTTCATCATAATGGGGCGTTCACATTTACTTCACACCACATGATGTAGTGAATTCATGCATTAAGGTCTGTCTGTCTGTCTGTCTATCTGTCTGTCTGTGTGTATATGTATGCGTGTATGTGTGTGTAACGAATTTCTCCAACGGGGGATTAATAAAGTTGTATCGCATTTTTTTTTCACGTGTGTGTGTGCATGCATGCGTGCGTGCGTGTGTGCGTGCGAGCGCCTGTGTGTGTGTGTGCGTGCGTGCGTGCGCGTCCCGTCTCAAGGCGCTCAGCCCCATCAGTATGCAGGCGTCGGCGCGTCCTTTAACTGTTCACACTAATTGGCCGACACACAAACACTCGCACACACAGGCGCCCAGAGGGGAGGAGAGGGGAGGGGGGGCGGGGCCCGGTGTATGCTGTTACCTGGCAACCTCGGGGCCCTGACCCAAAGCCAGCAGGACGGGCTCCGTGTTGACGAGCAGCCCCCAGCAGGGCAGGCAGAACAGCAGCAGGATCAGGATGCCCCGCTGCAGGACCACGCCCACGCGCGGAAGGTTCCGGCTCCCGAACGTCTGCGGCGCGGGGACGCCCAATCACCAGTCAGCACGAGGCGTTCAAGAGCAGCGGCGCGAGTGGGAGTGTTTTGAATGGGTGAAAATGATGGTTGTTTTTTTTTTCAAACCTGGGTCACCAGAGTGTCGCACGCCTGCCCCAGACCGTAGCCCGCCGCCGCCACGGAGCAGTTGATGGCCTGGAAGGAACAGGAAGTGAGAGTTATTTCGGGAGCCGGCGCGGTGCTGTGAGCCCTGTCGTCATATCTCACTGCTAACGGGAACACTTAAGGACGGTAAGGTAAAGGCGGCTCCTAAGCGGAAGGTTGCTGGTTCGATCCCCGGCTCCTCCTAGCGGAGTGTGGAGGTGTCCCTGAGCGAGACGCCCTCACCCTGACTGCTCCTGACCAGCTGGCTTGTAGTGGTGGATTTCCTGATTTGTTTGAATGAATCAGTTCACGTCGGTCAGTTCGCCAAGAAGAGTCGTTCGTTCGTTCGTTCGTTCGCATTTCCGGTAGCGGTGAATCATGGTTCTCAGTCACTGAGTCGGTCAGACTCGGCTCCTTCCTCGTTCTCGTTCAAGCGAATCGTGAAGGCACAGTTCTCAGCCGAGTCGGTCAGACTCAGCTCATCCCTCGTTCTCATTCTCAAACGAATCACAATCGTGCAATGGTGCAAACGGTCATCAATCAACACAACATTAACTAAGTTCCTTTTAGCTGAGGAGCGCTTCATGGTCGGAATCGGGATGTTGTTGCCCAGCTGACTCTCGTGTCTTCTCAGTCCTCACCGCTAAACACAGTCAGTGAACGAACGGCGACTCACGAGTCAGCGACTAGTGGGTGGAGCTGGGAGTCGAGTCTCGGCGAACGAACGAGTCAAACGAGAGCGGCGAATCAGGTCGGTTCGTTCATTTCAAAGAGTCGTTCGTCCGAACTGGTTCGACTCATTCGCGAACGAGCCACCACTACTGGCTTGTTCGCCCTGCATGGTCGACTCCGCCGTCGGTGTGTGAATGTGTGTATGAACCGTTGTAAGGCGCTTTGGATAAAAGCGTCTGCTAAATGCGCTGAATGTAAATGTAAAGTATTGCGTCTGCCCACGGTGAGGCCAGAGGTGGGCGGGCCGCCCTCACCGCACTGGCCAGCCCGTAGCCCGCCATCACTTGGGTCCCCAGACGGCCGCAGAACATGGTAACCACGAAGGGAAGCATGAAGTTGAGGAGTCGAGACAGCAGCTGGAAGGAGAGAAACAATCAAACAACAAACATTACACAACACAACACTGTCAACAGTATCCATGGACTTTGGACACTCACTTCAAAAGTCTACCTCTAGCCTTCCTGATCAATTATATTCAGGGCATTTAGCAGACGCTATTATCTAAAGAGACTTCAATGCATTTGTCAGAAGAAGGAGAAACAACAGTATATCGCCGTCGGTACAGTAAGGATGTTCATAGAAACAAGTGGCAAGCACTAAAAATTGTTAGGTCCAGGACGTACAACAAACAATAAGAGGTAAGAGGGGTGGTAGGGGAACGGGTGGTAAGGGGGTAGGCTATGTAGAGACATGGTGAACTCTGAACTTACTTTGCGACGACTTGTATTATGCATAGAGATATTTTCTGAATTAGTTTACATGAACACCATAAGAAAAGTATTACTAGATCCTAAGTTAACTCTTAATCAACTGTTTGTTAATTGTTAGTTAAGGCTATTTACTGCGTTAACCAATGATAATTAATGATTATTAACAGTGTTGTAATGTAACAAAGTACAAATACTTTGTTACTGTACTTAAGTACAATTTTCACATATCTGTACTTTACTTCGTTATTTATATTTCTGACAACTTTCACTTTTACTCCACTAGATTTCCTAAATAAAATGTGTACTTTTACTCCGATACATTTCTCCTAACCATCTTCGTTACTCGTTACTACAAATTAAAATCAGAAGAAGTTTGAGTTAGTGACGTAATGTCCGTTTGTTGTCATGTCAACCGCCAAGCGCGAAGAAGAAGAAGTCCTGCTTGTCCGGGCATGTCACATTAGTGATGCCATCATGGAAGCACCTGCTGCAGGCTCTGCTGCTAACGTTACCACTCCGGTAGCAGATGACGAGCATCTCGACTGCAGTGGCGAACTTGGTGAACTCCGTGGTGGTGACGAAGATAACGTTAAACACCCGTGGCCGTATTTGCAAGAAATATTTTAACCCATATATAACCCTCTAACTCACTTTTTTTTTTACATACCTTTACTTTTACTCTTACTTTTAATACTTAAATACATTTTATATCAGACAATTACTTTTGATACTTAAGTACACTAAATGTCAGGTACTTTAAAACTTTTACTCAAGTAATATTTTAAAAGGTGACTTTAACTTCTACCAAAGTCATTTTCTGGTAAGATACTTGTACTTTTACTCAAGTATCGCTTTCAAGCACTTTATACGAGACTGATTATTAATGTATCCTTATTGTAAAGCGTAACCAATTCATTTGTACATCTGAACAACTATGCAAACTCTGATGACCTTTCCAATGTGTACCTGCTCATTAACAACCTAACAATACTATCGAATACTTAACAATACTTTGATACTTCGCTCTGGACCAAAGCTTCTGTTGAACAGTCAACATGGGGTTAAGGAGTGGGTGTGTACTGCACAAAATGTACATACTTGATCTGTAAGATTAGTGGCTTAGTTAAGATTAGTAAGGGCTGCCACTCAAATAACAAATAGCAACATTAGTTAAGGCATAAGTTGAGCTCTTGTATTGCTCATATATTCATTGACTTTATGATAATAACAATAGCATAACCCGAAACCAACGTCACAATTAGTACTGATGCTTTCTGCTTCCAAGACATTTACTTTGGACAAAAGAGCGCACGCTGACAGAAAGGATCACAGCTGCATGAATGAGTCTGATTAGGACACAGTGTAGCTGTGCCGCTGCCTCAGGACGCCCAGCAGGGCGCCTTGAGACTCCACCTCCTCAGCCCAGCAGGCCTTCAAGATAAGGAGGAAGATTAGATGTACATCTTCAAGTCCGGTGCCCCAGCTGTTTGTAAAGCTGATTGTACAGCATGTACAGGGAATCAATTATTTTAATCATTTTTAATCAAAAAATGAAATGGTTACGCTTTACAATTGGTTAACACAGTAAAAAGCGTTACATTCTGCGTGCGTGCGTTTGTGCGTGCGCGCGTGTGTGTGTATGTGTGCACGTGTGTGTGTGTGTATGTGTGTGTGTGTGCACGTGTGTGTGTGTCCCATCCCCTCACGGCTCTCAGTCCCATCTGCATGTAGACCCAGACCAGCACGATGCTGCACACTCATTGGCCCCCACCTCCCAACGCAGACAGCGGGCCGGGGCGGGGGGGGCTCACCAGGGGACCGGTCAAGGTCAGCAGCTGGGAGATCTCCAGGCGCAGCGCCGGGGGGACCCTCGCTCGGAGCCGGCCGCAGTAGGACAGGCGGGGAGCCGGCTTCTCCTCCATGGCTCCAGCAGCAGTGACGTCTGGAGAGCCTGCAGCCTGCCGTCCCCCGCCCACAGCCTCACGCCACCCCCTGACCCCGTCAGGGAGTCGGCCACTCCTCAGTTACTGATTACTGCTCATCGGTCGCATGGTAAACAGAGTAGAATGTCTTCACCTAGAACGTCTGCACGTGGAGCGCTATGGATCTTCTAGAACAGAAAGTCTGTACCGTAGCGTGTGTGGATCTTCTGGAATATAAAGTCTATAGACATTGAACTTCTAGAATATAAAGTCTATACACTAGAGTTGTATTGAACTTCTAGAATATAAAGTCTATACACTAGAGTTGTATTGAACTTCTAGAATATAAAGTCTATACACTAGAGTTGTATTGAACTTCTAGAATATAAAGTCTATACACTAGAGTTGTATTGAACTTCTAGAATATAAAGTCTATACACTAGAGTTGTATTGAACTTCTAGAATATAAAGTCTATACACTAGAGTTGTATTGAACTTCTAGAATATAAAGTCTATACACTAGAGTTGTATTGAACTTCTAGAATATAAAGTCTATACACTAGAGTTTTACAAGGATTTTATAGAATGCACTATAACACTTGAGGCTAGATTAGTGATTAGATATTTATTTGTATTAATATATACAATTCATGCTTCTTGCAGAATCTTTTCATTTATTTTGTACATTTTGGACTACTGAGCCTTTACGGTTCAGTGTGTTGACAGACACGCTTTGCACATACATGAATGAGCATGTGAAGAATAAAGCTTTTAAATTGAAGAATATAATCAAAAATCATAGAGTTGAGTACTTGAGTGCTTAGAAACACACAAACAGTGGCATACCTTAGTCCCGTCTCTCTGTGGTCACATGTTCAGTATGACAAAAATAAAGTGGAGTAATTATCCATGAAAAGGTATTTGATTAGATTGGCATGACATTTGAAGGACCTGCTCCGTGGGCAGCCAACACAAATCCTACTCAACTGAATGATTAAACCCAGGCATTCATTCCACCATTCCAAGCAAATGTGATCATTAACATTCTCTCCTCTAGGGAGGCCTTGAGGAAAAACAGAGGCATCAAACATTAACATGTCACATGGTCCGGGCTCGACCAGGAAGTGGCCAAACAGTGTCGGTGAGAGGTCCTGGCTGCGATCCAGCAGGCTGCAGCTGGCCACCTCTCTGTTCACCTCGCAGTCTGTGGCACAGCAGCATGCACACACACACACACACACACATGTACACACACTCACATGCACACTGACACAGGCACACACACACACACATGCATGTAAACACACTCACGTGCACACTGACACACACACATACACGCATGTACACACACTCGCGTGCACACTGACACAGACACACACACACACACACACACACATATGCATGTAAACACAAACGTGCACACTGACACAGGAACGCAGGCACACACACACACACACATGCACATACACAACAAAAGCAGGCACACGCACACACACACACACACACACACATACAGACACACACACACACACACACACACACACACATGCGTTACAGGAACACACACACACACACACACACACACTGGGATAATGACTCCGTATGTTAGAGCCAGAACACATTTAGCTCTCCTCCGTCGCTTGCAGTGTAACGCTGTCTCTCTCTCACACAATGTCTGTCTACCTGTCTCACACTCTGGATTTAGCTATCTACCTGTCTCTTTCTCTGTATCTTACTACCTCCCTCCTATCTATCTGTCTGACTATGCATGGGTGACCAGATTTCCTGAAACTAAAACCGGGACACTTTGCGCGTGACCGTAGTGCGCATGCATGTGAGGTCATAGACGCAGATATTAGGCTCAATTTCAACACGACCAGTGGCGGCTGGTGATTACATTTGTGGGTGGGGCGCTCCCCCTGAACATTTTGATTTGGTGATTTCCTGTATTCTAGTGCATTTTGGGGATGGCCACTACCTAAAAACTCATTCAGATTCATAGGCTACATCCTGACTTGCAGGGCCTGGACAAGCTGACACTGCATATACAGACCTACTTTATGGCATTCCACCAACCATTGCTATTTGTCCCATGGGTGTTATTCTGATATTGAGGGAAATCATGATCACTGTCCTATATGACTACTCTGTGTGTGTGTGTGTGTGTGTGTGTGTGTGTGTGTGTGTGTGTGTGTGTGTGTGTGTGTGTGTGTGTGAACCACATAGAGCTCCGAAAAAATGACCTCAACACAGATATTGCGTCTAGGACAGGTGAGATTTCTAAATGCAAAAAGTACACAATACTTTTAACATTTTAGACAATTAACCTAGGTTTAATGCATGCATACTACTAATACTTTGCATACAGTTTGACAGAGTTATTTATACCGTTTCAGATCCTCCCCACATTGCAGATGTCAATATTCAAATCAAGTAATGTTTACCCAAGACACAGAGTTGCCTGTGTTCTCATCAAGCAGAAGAGTGCCTAAGAGGATGTCTTCTCCTTTGTGACCGGTTTACCCAATTACGAAGGTTAACATTATTGGTTGACTCTAAGGAAGGTAGAGAGGCATCCCATAGAAAAGGCTTTATATTTATTATTATTAATGCTTTGTTTGACCAGGGTAGTCACATTGAGACAGTAGTCTCTTTTACAAATGAGCCCTGGCCAAGAAAGACAGCACCAAGCTAAAAGACACATAAAAACAGAGAAATAGATTTAGATGCCACTGAGGAAGGTGGAGATGCCACTGGGGGAGGTGGGACAGCTGACCAGAGCACAAGGGTAAACATTTTGACGACATCGCTCACTGCTGAGGTGACTGAACCAAGCACAAAGGTCAATATGTAGACGACACTGGGGAAAAGCAGGATGGCATGACAATACACAGAATGGAAAACAAAGCCTATATGACTAAAAGGTAGCAACATATTAATTTTTCCATCACAAAACGCTCTTCAAATTAGCCTACACATATTTGTTTGAGGAGTGAATTTGCTCCAAAATCGATTTGTTTGCTGACAGCCTGCTGTGGAATTGCCTTTAGGAGGAACGGTCATGCAGTTCGTCTTGTCAGTCCAAGTATTGTTCATTATGGAAAAGATCACTCAATTGGAGCATTTGTGACAGGCAGACACAAACTGACAAATTATACATATAATCTTGTATGGAATCTCCCTGCTTCTGAAATGTGCGAAGATCTCCGCCCAGCGCTGCATTCCACTGTGCGATCACCCCTGTTGCGTATGCCCTCACACATTGTTGAAATCATATGCTGGATGCTTTAATCTTTCTATGTGGTTATTAGTTAATGATCGGGCCATAATAAGACCACATTGGCTATGTAGCCTAATCGCGGACAAAAGGGGACACTTCATAGTGGATGGTGGAAACCGGGACATTTTAGCATCCCGACAGGCTGTTGCTGGGACTCGGGACACACAACTCAAAATCTGGACTGTCCCGGTAAAACCAGTACGTCTGGTCACCCTGCATTAGTCTGACATCAACGAAGACAGTGTTGGGCTATTCATAACAGACTACGGTGGATGGAGCCAAAAATAACGATTGATGATTTATTCAGAAGTCAAGCATCAAGAGTCGTGCAGGTGAATTGACAGGAACAGTTAGCGGAGCTTGATCATTGACGTTATTGCTAGGCGGGAGGCTCTTGGATTCAACCAGTTTGTCAGTGGTTACTAGTAAGTTCAGTTTTCATTATAGCTGTTACGATCACGGGGGAAGGTAGTGGACCCAAAAGCACGACACAGGATTGACCAGGCAACTAAGATGGAACAGAGGTGTTTATTGAGAATCCGGGGGGACTGGAGAATGGTGGGAATCTGGTACGGGAGCATGGAACTGAGGAACAAGGAAACATGGGTTAGATGTGTAGGACTGGATAGTTCTGCGGAAAGAAGGATTAAACAGAGAGGCCACAAGAAGATTAAAAACTATTCAAGGTCTGTTATGATCTGGCGCTGATCGTCTGGAGAACCGGGGTTGATATAGAAGGAGCTGATTGGTGATTGCCGGCAGGTGTGTGGAGTTGATGATGCCGGCAGGTGTGTGGAGCTGAATGGAGAGAAGATCGGGTCCTACTAGGTGGCAGAAATGGAGGGGATGACATTACCCCCACCCCCCTCTACGGACGCCACCTGGCGGATGCCAGGCTGCAGTCGGATGGACCCGGTTGAAGTCAGTTATGAGGGACTGGTCCAGGATCTGCCTCCGGGGAATCCACGTCCGCGCCTCAGGGCCATACCCCTCCCAATCCACCAGATACTGGTAGCCCCTACCACGGCGGCGCACCTCCAGTAACCGCCTGACGGTGGTGGGCTGGGCTGGGCCGGTCAGAATTCTCCCGGTGGCTTTTAGTGCCCCACTCCGCCCCTGGTCGAGGGTGTCGGGGCAGATCGAAGGCAGTGGGAATGACAGCATGTGCTCCAAGCGGTGAAGCTGCCTGTGGGCCAATCGATGTGGGGATTGTGCTTGTGGAACCAGGGGTACCCTAAAACTAACAGGGTATGGGGAGAGTCAATTACATGGAAGCTCACCGACTTCCCGGACAACCGCAGGCCCAGGGGGACGGTCTTCAGCTCCACCAGGTCCAAGCGGACACCGTTCAAGGCTCTCACTCCCAGGGGGATATCTAGGGCATTAGTCTCGATCCCTTATCTCTCTACTACCCTCTTATCAATAAAACTCTCATCCGCTATATCCGACAATAGCCTTGCTGCTACCGCTAGAAAGTCAAGCTATGTAATTAACTAGCTGTTTGACCAAGAGTTGCTGCTCGCCTTCACTAGCAGAAGTTATGTAATGTTAGCCGACGCAAGTGAGCAGGGTTTATGTAGACTCATGGTAGGCTAAATAATCATTTCCAAAATGCATCTAAGTTGTTCTATCCAAATTGAAGTGTTTGTGTGGATGTCGATTGCAGTATGACCCCGTGAGTGAGACCGGTTCACCCTGATTTGGTTGAATGCACCGATGACTGTGGAGACTTATTTTGTGATTAGTCACTCTGTTGTAATGTAGGCTTGCAGTGTGTAGCCAGTGGAGGGCCGGTGGTGGGCCGGTCAGAATGTTCCCAGTGGCTATTAGTGCCCGACTCTGCCCCTGCCCTGGCATTTTATTTATAAGAAACTACAGCGGGTGAAGGTTAACTCGATGGGTTACCATACAGTCAATCTCACGGTGTTTGAGTCCATTATCAGGATCCTACCTCGTGTTCCATTCTTATAATTTGGCACGTGTCTCAGGAGGTAGAGCGGGTTGGCTGGTAACGGGAAGGTTGCTGGTTCGATCCCCGGCTCCTCCTAGCTGATTGTCGTGGTGTCCCTGAGCGAGACGCCCTCACCCTGACTGCTGACGACGAGCTGGCTGTCGCCATGCATGGTTGACACCGCCGTCGGTGAGTGATTGTTTGTATGAATGGGTGAATGTGAGGCCATATTGTAAAGCGCTTTGACACTTTTTTTTTTTGCCACTGGTTAGAAAAGCACAGCATAAATGCAGTCCATTCATCATAATACGTCAGCGGTTTAACAGAGACGAGTTGCATACAGGCCTCTGCTTCAAATGAACCCGGCGTGGCGGTGACCAGTGAGGCCCGCCTCTGGGTGAGACGGCGGCGCTTGGACAGGCATCGGCATCGCCAAGGACAGAGTGGGTTGTAGATCCTGTCGGTCGGTACACACGCGCTCTCTGATGAATGACAATGTGTCTGGCAGCGCGGGGAGAGAGAGAGACGCCTCAGCTGCCAGCAGGAGCAGAGCGACTCTGACTCACCGCCGCTTGTCTCCGCTCAGCTCACTTCTGCTTCTTCTGCGTCTCTCTGTTGTGGCCCCCGGTCAGACTCTCTGGGGGGGAGAGAGGGGGAGGCTCGCCGGAGCTCAGCCCTCCTCCGGTCTCCATCGCGGAGGAAAGGATGGGTTTGTGGATAAGAAGGCAGTTAAAACCAAAGGCGGTTTCTTCTTATTGTTTACATGCGTTTGTTGTTTTCCTTGTGTCGTTGTCGTCTTCCCTTCGTATCCACAGGTGAAATCCAACATCTCACGGCGAGCCTCTGCCCCTAGCAACAGTAACCGCCGCCGTGGATACCAAGAGAGCATCATCCTCATGATCTTCGGTTGTGATCTCTTAAACAAGCGAGCTGCTTGTTTAAGACGGAGGCCGCTGATCTGTTCCTTTATACTCCAGTGGCGCTCCTCTCCAGATGAGGGGGACCGCGGGGCGCAGTCGACGCTCTCATAGATGATCCCATGGCTGTAACGTGACGCACAGCAACGCAACGCGGTGTTCTTCAGGTGGCCTGGGGTACCAGGGTGTCCCTCACGGCTGTAAAGGCCTGTCGGGCGTTCCAGTAGAGAGACGGAGCTGAAGGAGTGAGAAGCTTAAAGGTGTGAAGATTTAAGCTGACATTTTGAAAACGCAGATCTGTCATGATTCCTTACAGGGTGGAAAGGGGATAGAAAACAGACTTGAATTAGTAAAGCTTTTCTTTGTATCGCCATAAGTACTTAAGTATCGTCCAATGATAGTTCTACTGCAAACATCGGTTAGAAAGAAATTACTTAACGGATAACTTTCGACAATTATCAACATTATCTCCCTCCGTCCGCGTAAGGGCTGTACTGTGTGGCCGGTGCGGTCAGCCACCAACGTCGACGGAGATGTCCAGAGCAGACAGCTGCTGGGTGGTGCCTTGCTCAAACTTCCCTCCGATGCCAACAGAGAGTGAATCATTCTGCTGCCACGAATATCAGCGTGGGCCGCTTGTGTTGGACATCGTCTCCTCCGACACCAGCCGCGAGCGGGAGTGTGCGTTACTATGCAGGAACAGTTTCTGCCTCACAGGGACAGAGGCCTGGTGGACACCGGCTTCAGGAGCCTGAGGGTAAACTGGAAAAGAACGCAGACCAGGAGAGCCAAGAGGGCACTAAAAGGAGTAGTACTAGCATCGTGTCGCATCTTACCCTAGCTGTCTCTGTTGTGTACGGGGAATGGGTTAACCTAGTGATTGTTAGTGCTTGGGACTTGGTTCTATGAACATCCTTACTGGACCGACAGCGAGATATTGTTTCTCTTTCTTCTGACAAATGTACTTTTTTTGTAATTCGCTTTGGATAAAAGTGTCTGCTAAATGCCATAAATGTAAATGTAAATGTCAATTTAAAACAGGGCAGCTGACCATTGAAAGAGTACTTTTGTCACCTCACGCTAGCTGTTGACCAACAGATGAGCTTGTGGGAGTGTGTGTGGATGATGGCCGACTGACTGGACTCTGGGGCTGGGTGAGGCTGCACACCTTTTGCACATTAATGCGAGAGTAATCAGTGTGCACAGGTTAAACAAGACTCAGGGAGAGGTCTCCTGCATTGCACAGGAGCACCCTTGTTCATTAATGTTCATTGTTCATTAATTAATTAATACAACTTAAATTTTTAGTCATTTTTAGTCATTTTACATTTACCTAAACTACAACGACCAGAGTGTATTCGTTGTAGTTTTGCGTATTTGACATATGTCTTATGTCTTGACAACAGCTGCTCATGTCACAGTATATAGAAGCACTAGAAGCTTGTCTGCACTGCATCCTGGTACATGAAGTCATTGCCGGCACTGCTTCGCTAGACAGAGCACAGCTTTTCCCGGTCAATACAGCATGCCTTGAGGAATTAATTCCTTCCATTGAATACACTTCCAACTTCCATCAACACTGACATCCACAATAAATGTGCCAAAATTGGGGCTGCGACACATAATAAAACAATTATGCCTTGGCGCATGCCTTGGTTGGCCCTGGACTAATAGCCATGTAGATCAAGAATTCGGCCCTCTACCCCAAAGAACCTTATTCCATTAAAATATTCATTCAATATTCAAGTTCAAAATGTCTTTGAACAGTATAGCCTGAGGCAAGAAAGTCTGGTCTGACCACAATGACACACAAATTAGCTTTAGAAAATTTTGTGCTCTGCCCACACTGAGACACAAATTAGCTTTAGAAAATATTCTCTTTGAATGCAAATGCGAAGGGGCAACAGGATCCATCAAACTTTAAGCTTACTACCCATTTACATCTTGCGTTTCTGTTCAAACAGATAGCCGTTTGTCCAATAGGAAGCAGACAACAATCAAAACAAGTGTACAATCAAAACTGGATCAACTACGAGGCACCACCACACTATAGGACCGCAGGAATCAAACCAGATATCCAGATTGAGCCTTGGTCTGATGGTTTGAACAGAACATCACGGAATATCTCAACGTTCACCCCGTCACAAACATCTGTGACCCTCACTGAACATTGAGATATTCCGACTGAGCCTTGGTCTGGTGGTGTGAACATCCACATATTCCCAGATATTCCCACCACCGGCGGGTCAGATGTGGTTAGCAGAATGGCCTCACAGCTCTTCTAACTCCCTCACGTTCAGATGACCCGTCTCCTCCGTGACTTCTTCTTTACTTCACGTCTTATCTACAACTTTAGAACCCCCCTCCCCCCCCCCCTAAACCCCCACTGTCCTCCGGATGATCCGAGCGTGAAAGCATAAAAGCATGCCCGTGTTGCTCTAAGGGGGCTTTGATGCCGGAAGATGCGGATGATTTTCAGTTTGCCAAAGGGAATACGCAGGGGAAGAGGAATTGATAGGCGGAATCAAAGTGAAAGAGCCGCCGCGTCCGGGCAAGGTGCAATTTGGGCCTAAAAATAACCGCTTTGATTGAGTCTCGCTGGGATGGCGTCTGCTACACACAAACACAATAAAATGGGTCAGATAATAGGTCAGGGAAATGGGTCTGCACCGAGGATACATCACTCCGCTGGAAAGCAAGAAGCGTGCGTGGTTATTTGGGGTTTTGATGAGGGAGTGTTTCTGCTGCTGTGTCGGTAGATGTTTGCTTCCCCTTCCATTGATGTGTGTGTCTTAAAGATAAAAGATTGGACTCAAGATGCTAACAGGCAGGATTAACTCAGCTGGAGGAAAGCAAACGACAACAAAAGGAAAGCACTTTGATTTTAGAGTCACTGGATTTCCCCCAACCCTTTCTCAATGTTAAAAATAATTACAATTGGAACACGAGTAAGGCAAATGAAAAACGCATAATTACAGGTGTTGGTGTCCATAATTATTTGCCTGCACTAGAGAGAGACTTCATAACAAAAAAAAAAAAAACAATACACAACAATAAGCTCTGCTGATAGTGATGGTCCTGCTCTGCAAGTCGTTTGAACCTGCAGAGATGTTGGAAAATTTATTTCATAATCGACGGATATCAACAAACAATATTGAATCAACGAGGTGAATACAGTCAGTCTCCAGGCAGGCCAAGCAGCAGGCCCCTGGATCTGGTTTGGTGGGAACTAGCATTGGATACAGACGCCTACCAGAGAATAATCAGTATACTCTGAGACCCACGACAGCACCGTCAGTGATGGGGCAGAAGACTGCGGTATGTGGGCCAGAGAGAAATGATATCAGGATAGTCTTAAAACAGGAAGCCAGTGGCACCAGTTTCTACACAGTTCACCTGGTTAAACTGTTAAAAAGGCACACTTAAGCCTTTGAACATTTGAATTAAGTTGATAAGTTGTTAATTGTGTGCAAACATTGATTGTATTGAATGAAAAGAAAGCACTCATTCAGAGAGTTTGACATTGAACATTTTAGCCACAAACGTTTGGAGTGTGGTGATTGTCTGTGGGGAAATACGTACTGTTAGTTTGTGTGTTTAAACAATAGGTCAAAGTAGGTGGAGATAATGCACGTCTAATCCTTTATTCGGTTTAATAAATAAAGACAGATATTGTAAAATGAGGCACAATGTGTGAAAACTAAACAAAGCCATACATAAATAAGAGTACAACAGTGATTCAAATAAAAATATTTTAATATTAATTTTCAGATGTGTTACACATTTCAACAGCAGAATATATGATCATATTTTTCTTACCACTGATGTGTTAAGCATACAAATTTAAGGTTACCAACAGTTTATCGCAGTTACCTCATACTAAGGAATGCTTGTTTAACAACCTTTTTATTACAATCATCAACAAATATCCAAACGTTGGGATGCACAGAACAATTCCTTGTAAACCAATATATCATCATATGCCATTAAGAATTGTTGTTCACGATAAAGTGCCTACTTCACTTTAATTACCTATAAACCAATAAGCTATAGTGTCACATACAGAGCGGTCACCTGTTCAAAGGATTGACAGTGTCAAAGTGCCTTGACTTTCATAGTAATATCTCTAAATGAAACAAAACAAAATAAAAAGATATTTCACAGCCTCTACAGTATTATTCCTGTGCTATAAGTATTATCGTGGTGTCCTATTATTTTTTTTATAAAGCAGCCTGTAACGCAAACATCTGTACATGCGTGTAGCATCAAAGGTTGTGTCGGGGAGAGATGTGTGTAGGATGACAACTGAATGCTTAATATTGATGTTCCAGAAGATGTCAGGAGCATTAGCGAGAATCCAGGTGTGTGTGAAAACCAAAGAGCATAAGAATGACTTCAAAACGACTTCCAGACAGCAGACAGTTGCACTGCATGCTTCATCACCATTGACATTCTGAATAGTTGAACCTCCTGCTAAGTCGACTGCCGTTGAAAGCAGCGACGACAAAGAGAATCTCTGATATTCATTTGGAAGGTGAACGAGCGGTACCTCCCTCTTGGGTTTGTAGTGCAAAGCCAGGATTACCGCAGTGTTTTCCGTCAAACCCATTTCACAGTTTAACTGAAAACTAGGGTCCACTCTCAAGACGTGTAATTCCCTGAAACGTGGAATCCTCTGACACAGAGCTGTGAGCCCAGCTGTGTCTGCAGCAGGGGGAGCGGGGCTCAGACTATACAGTTGTCGTAGGTATGCCCTAACGCTGGACAGCTCTAGGGTGGTATGATGAAGTCCTAAATCAAAGAGTTTTTACATGTTAACCTTCTTGGGCTTTATGTTCATATTAACACTACTTACAACTCACAAAACGCACCTATACCTAGACCCACACACACACACACACACACACGCATGCACACACATAGAAAAACACACAGGAAAACAGAGCACACACCCACACTCACCTCACAGCTCACCTCGCAGCTCACACACACACACACACACACACACACACACACACACACACACACACACACACACACACACACACACACACACAGTATGTACCTCAAATATCCCAGGACAAAATATCAAATTGTTTAAAATGCACTTTGTCAAGAGGGTAAACTCATACATCTATACTTTGGTCATGACATAAATAAAACTGATAATAACTATACATCAATCACGTCAAATACAATTTTAAGGCAAAACTAGTCAAACGAGAGAAGGCCCCAACTAGGACATGTCTAGTATTTCTATGTACATTATTTACTGGTAGAAAAATAGGTTTGGCTTGCACAGTTGGGATAGGTTTACTGTGGAGAACCTGACCCTATGCAGCGCAGCGTCCATTAGGGAGAAGATGAGGTTGCATAACAGAACTATCAACTCAAATGCACTCACGGTAAATGGTGCACTGGAGTCCTGGTGACATTTCACTAATGGGTCCCCCCACCCCCCGCCCACCCATTACAGTTTTCTTTGATTGCAAAAGCCTGATTTCTTTTGCCAACCATATTAACATTTTGAAAGCAATAGACACACACACACACATACACACACGATTATCGAAAACATGTTAAGACTAAAAGGACACGTTTCATTTTCAGAATGCACTCAAGTCTCTCCAACAAAGTACACAGACTTGACATGAGTGTCAACAAATTAAATGAGATGATTCCCTCCCAGATCCCCATACATCCCCATACATACAGGCAGCGCAGCGAGTGTCGTCTCCTTCACTCTGTCACTGTTGCTTTGGAAACAACTTGCAAGGTTGTTTCCAGCCCGCCTTTGGCCATGAAAACAGCAGATTATTGATGACCCACAATCCCCCTTTCTTTGCAGGCATGGAGAAAGGCCTTGAATTCAGAAGGGTGGCATTATCCCGAATCATTTATGTATTTGTGTGTTTGAGTGCGACAGCAATAGCAAAATGAAACTAATACTTTGCCGTAAAAATGAAACATGAACAGCCAAGGCTTGTCGTCACATATACAACCGCGGGAAAACTGAACCGAACAAAAAAACCCGCTCACAAACGCTGGAGGGACTTTGGGGGGGGGGGTCAAGGACAGAGTGGTGACTGGGTGCTGGGTTGGTAATCACATGTCACATGTTAGTCAAGGACAGAGTGGTGACTGGGTGCTGGGTTGGTAATCACATGTCACATGTTAGTCACTAAGTCATCGTGAGTGCCGCCACCGGATTGGTACCTTGGAGATGATTATGTACAGCGTCGTGGTGTCATGTGTTCATTGTCTACCTCCAGGCCTGACGGTGGTTACGTTGTCAGAAGGGGGGTCAAGCTCACATGTTAATCTTTGTACACTTTATACAGTTTCCTTTGTTTATTTCGCACCGGTTACCGCTTTGGACCAAGTCTGTAAACAAGTGTCTCTCTGAGACGGCTGGACGTCCACTGCACACTATCTAGTAGACGACAGAAGAGTACACTCAGAACGCTCTAGAAGAAAACAGAAATGCAACTCTTTGTTTTGTTTTGTTTTCAATTGGGAATTCTAGCTGATAAGGAAATCAAAAGAAATCAGTGAAATGGAACTTTGACTTTGATAGTGCATATCATATATAAGGGGAGGGAGGGAGGAGGGAGGAGGAGGAGGAGGAGAGGAAGAGGGGGGAGGAAGAGAGGAGGGAGGGAGTTGAAGATGGGGTTCAGGGGTCAACGGGGGGTCCACGGGTTCAGCCGGATCACAACACTAACACTCAAAGCCAGAGGCCAACGGCCGCCTGCTCCGTACTGGGACTGGTGACTGGGATGATGGGAAAGGGCCCAGAGAGATCTCTAACCAGTAGGGCTCGGAACATATGGATTCCCGTCAACCAGAGTTGATGTGTGTGTGTGTGTGTGTGTGTGTGTGTGTGTGTGTGTGTGTGTGTGCGTGTGTGTGTATCCATGTGTTTGTGAAGTACATGTAAATATTTTTATTACAGGGGATTCCCAACCATCCATCTGGCTCCGCCCCTCGACCGGTCCTCAGTGAAGGCTTCCTCGCGGGGTGTGGGGGGGGGGGGGGGGTCCAGGTACTCCAGCGTCGGCGTGTCCACAGATCTCGACACAACGGGAGCACTGAGGTCTCCGACATACAGGAGACGTACGGGAGGAGGAGGAGGAGGAGGAGGAGGAGGAGGAGGAGCGGGAGGAGGAGGAGGAGGAGCAGGAGGAGGAGAGCCTGAATCAGGGTTCAGTAGGACAGCAGAGATGTTGAGTGTTCAGACGCAGGCGGAGGCCAGCCTCTGCAGAGAAGAGGAGGAGGAGAGGGAGAGAGGGAGAGAGGGGGAGAGGGAGAGAGGGAGAGAGGGAGAGAGGGAGAGAGGGAGAGACAGACAGGTCAGCAGCAGAGACGCGCTGACGAGCTGATCGCTGTGTGCAGCTGTGCATTAATTGTTCTCAGGCGGTGGCAGCGACGGTGGTCCTCTCCTTCACAATCCCCTCGCAATAATTCCCACTTTGGAAACAGAAAGTGTGTGTGTGTGTGTGTGTGTGTGTCTTTGTGTGTGTGTGTATGTGTGAGAGTTTGTGTGTGATGGTGTCTGTGTACGTGGGTCTTTGTTTGTATGTGTATATGTGGTTCTGTGAGTGTGTGTGTGTGTGTGTGTGTGTGTGTGTGTGTGTGAGAGTGCGTGTGTGTGTGGTGGGGGGGATCTGAGTTTGAGAGTGTGACGTTGCAATCGCAGCTCCTCACTCCTCACTGCATAATGAGCAGCGGAGGATGGCTTGTACTCTGAAGAGTAGCTTCTAATGATCACACAGGGGATGAGGAGGGCCAGAGTGAGTGAGGCTGGTGGGGCAGCTTCAGCCCCACCAGCCTCACTCTGAACTGAACCATGGCCACTGATCGCTGCCTCACTGTCTCCTTCTCACTCTCACTCTGTCTCTCTCTCTCTCGCCAAGTCTTTTGATTCACTCTTCATTGATCCTTTCTCTTATTTTTTCTCATTCTTTCGTATCAATCTTCCTTTCATCCTTTCATTTCTCTCTCTCTCTCTCTCTCTCCCTCTCCCTCTCCCTCTCTCTCTCTCTCTCTCTCTCTCTCTCTCTCTCTCATCACATGGAGTAGATTTCCAAAATCCAAACAATAATAACAATGTGGACAATAGTGACAGTAACTCCACCCGCTGTCAGTGTGACGTCATGACAACCCTCCTGCGTGTGCGTAACAGAAAGCCTTCCCCGCTGAGCAGCTAATAAAGGCTAATTAACTCAGTGCTAAAACCGGCAGTCAGCCCAACGGAGGGCTGAGTCTCTGCTGCGGGAGCGTCTCCATCGCCCCGCCCGTCGGCCAGGCACAGGGACTTCCGACTTCCATTCTTAATCACGGGTATTAGTTGCCATGGTTTCTTACTTTGGTACGGAGACAGGTTTCATCCGTTATGCTACTTCTACGTGGATAAAGGCGTGATTTTACAGGAATGACCTTCAAGAAGACCACGGAACACATAGCTTATTGAAGCCAGACGCATATGGCTTCAATAAGTGCTTTGTGAGAGAGACAGCTATCATCTGAGGAAATCGCCTCTGAAGCTCTTGGCTTCACATGCGACTTTTCCCCGGCGATAAAATCATTCCTCAGACGTTGTTTTAGCGCCTGGTTTATTCGGGGCTAGTCTGAAGGGACCTCTGTTCAGACACCAGCTGGGACACATTGCAGTGTTTAAAGGATTAAGATTAGTTATCCTAATGATTATTGTCCGTCAATATTCGACTATCAAGTCGTTTAGCAAAGCCCCCTGCAGTGATCCAGATGTGCATGACGGAGCGGGCAGAGGTTAGAGAGAAGGTCCCTAGCTGGAGACACAGGGGATCCACAGCAGTCACAGCTGTTCTGCTGCTCTGTGTGGACGCCCTACGGCGTGTCACAGAAAGCCTCACGTTCAGGGTCTCACCTCAGGACTGGACTCCCTGGACCCCGCCCGCCTCCTGCTCCTCCTCCTCCTCCGTCTCCTCCGTCTCCTCCCGTCTCCCAGACCTCCTCCATCTCCGGGGCGGACGTCAGGGGGTGGTGTCTCCACGGTGCATGGAGGCCCGTCCCCACACACCGTGCACAGCTCCTCCTCCTCCTCCTCCTCCTCCTCCTCCACCACCACCACCACCACCACCACCTCCACCTCCTCCTCCTCCTCCACCGGGGTCCTTGTCCGACTCGGGCTGGCTCTGGGCGCGCTCGGGCTTGGGGTTGGGGGTGCAGGGCGGGTCGGGCTGCTGCACCGACATGGTCCGCCGCAGGTGCGTGCGCTTGCAGAGGAAGTCGGGCTTGGCGGAGAGGCCGAAGGAGCCCTTCCTCAGCACCATGCGCACCGACGACGTCTTCTTGGGCCGCGCCCGGTGGCCGAACTGCAGGGTGGAGAGGTGGGCCGCGTAGCCGTCGCTCAGGAACTGGGCGGCCGGCGGGAGACGAGAGTGAGAGGTGGTGAGTGGGCGGACGCAGGCACGCGCACAGACATACACACACAGCCACCCGCACAGACATACACACAGCCACGCGCACAGACACACACACAGCCACGCGCACAGACACACACACAGCCACGCGCACAGACATACACACAGCCACGCGCACAGACATACACACAGCCACGCGCACAGACATACACACAGCCACGCGCACAGACATACACACACAGCCACGCGCACAGACACACACACAGCCACGCGCACAGACATACACACAGCCACGCGCACAGACATACACACACAGCCACGCGCACAGAGATACACACACAGCCACGCGCACAGAGATACACACACAGCCACGCGCACAGACATACACACACAGCCACGCGCACAGACACACACACAGCCACGCGCACAGACACACACACAGCCACGCGCACAGACACACACACAGCCACGCGCACAGACATACACACAGTATCACGCACAGACACACACACAGCCACGCGCACAGACATACACACAGCCACGCGCACAGACATACACACAGCCACGCGCACAGACACACACACAGCCACGCGCACAGACATACACACAGTATCACGCACAGACACACACACAGCCACGCGCACAGACATACACACAGTATCACGCACAGACATACACACAGCCACGCGCACAGACATACACACACCAACGCACAGACATACACACAGCCACACACAGACATACACACAGCCACGCAGACATACACACACCCACACACAGACATACACACAGCCACACACACACGCACCAATACAAACACACACACACACACACACACAAGCAGACATACAAACACACACATACAAACACACACAGGCATACGTACACACAGACATACAAACACACATTCACACATACACATACTCAAACACACACACACCCAAATGTGCACACACACAAAGAGAGAGAGAGAGAGAGAGAGAGAGAGCGAGAGAGCGAGCGTGAGATTGAGAAAAAGCGACAGAAAGCGAAAGAGAGAAAGAAAGACTGAGATGAGTCCAGAATGCATCAGGCTGCATTGAAGCCGACAGGACCAGACACAAGAAGAGCTAATCTAGACAGACCAGCTGAAGCAGGCTGCAGCAGAGAGGACAGCCGTGCCATTAGCTCGATGAACTCAACTAAAGAGCAGGACCCACCTGGCACTGATTCTGGTACTTCTTGGAGGGCCGGCCAACGATGTAGATCTGGGCGGGCCGCAGACCCAGCATGTTGTACACCGAGATGTCCTTCATGGAACCGTAGGCGGAGTTGATCTTAATGTGGCACTGAGGACAGAGAGGTACAGCACAGAGCGCTTTAGCCAGGGGGCTGGGATGTGTGTGTGTGTGTGTGTGTGTGAGTGTGTACGTGTTTATGTGTGTGTGTGTGTGTGTGTGTATATATAGGCCTATTTTTGTCGCAGATTTTAAATTTTACAGACAGTTCAATAAATGTTCCTTTTTTAAATTGAGACTTGTAACATTTGTTATCATAATTATATAATTTTTATGACGTCAATGGAGGGAGCAAAAGCAGTATCAGCTCAAGAAAAACGGTATCGGTCGATCCCTAGTGTGTGTGTGTCTGAGCTATGTGTGTGTGTGTGTGTGTGTGTGTGTGCGCACACACACACATAGCTCAGTGTGTGTGTGTGTGCACAGTCACACACACACACGCTTGCGTATTTGTGCGTGTGTATATGCGTATGTATATCACGTCTGGCCGTCACCTCCTGCACCAGGTTCCTGAGGAAGATGGTCTTCTGGCGCAGCGGGTCGTGGACCAGCCCCTCGGAGAAGAAGATCATCCCGTGGGGGAAGTTGTGCTGCGACAGCCAGGAGACGACGCGCTGCTTCTGCATGTCAGGACGGCCCGTGATGTAGATGATCAGGTAGCCCAGCTCCTGCCAGTGTCTGGAGAGGAGCAGGAGGAGCAGGAGGAGG
>NC_140274.1:3118784-3128801 GCF_964030765.1 Micromesistius poutassou | reverse complement strand
AGGAGGAGGAGGAGGAGCAGGAGGAGGAGGAAGGACAGGAGGAGGAGGGGAGTAGAGGAGACTGAGCGGCTGAGGGTAATGGGCTCCACACACTCACACCATACACACGCACAAACACACATACTCACATATACACACGCACACTCAGAACACTCAGGAGCACGTACTCACATAAACGCATGCACACACACACACACACACACATCAACACACACACACACACACACACACACACACATACCTACACTCGCACATACACACACACATATAAACACACACGCGCACACCACGAGGACACAGACAGACGCCCGCAGGCGGCAGCTACCTGACCACGTCCACGGCGCCGGGCCGGACCTTGGGGTCGCTGCCCATGATGGAGACGCTGGCGGCGAAGGAGCCGTCGATGCTGAACACCACACACTCCATCCCCCGCGGCAACACCGTCACATAGGCCTCCGCACTGGTCTGGTCGCCCCTAGAGAGAGAGAGAGGGAGAGAGGGAGAGAGAGAGAGAGAGGGAGGGAGGGAGAGAGATGGAGGGGAGGGGAGAGAGAGAGAGAGAGAGAGAGAGAGAGAGAGAGAGAGAGAGAGAGAGATAGAGAGGGAGAGAGAGAGAGAGAGAGAGATAGGAGAAATAGGAGAAAGAAAGTGATGAAGGATGGGGAGAGAGAGGAGGGTGATGGACAGGGAGGGAGGAGGGGAAGAAGAGAGAGAGAGACAGAGAGCAAGAGTAAGAGTAGAGAGAGAGGGGGAATATGTGGGAGGAAGACGAGGGAGTAAGGGGGGAGAGAGTAAAAGATCAGGAGGAAGGTGTGATCAAAAAGAGAGAAAGAAAAAAACAACGAACGAGCAAAAAATGAACAACGTACCGAAAAACCGACAAAAACATTCACAAAATAATTACAACAGCAGCGTAGGAAGCATCAGGCGACACTGGGCCGCTCCTCTCGCCCCGTAATGTGTGCGGGCGGGCCTCCTTTGTGTGCTATGTGCAGCGCCGCCGAGCTAAGGAGGCGACGTCAGGGCCATCCATTACACAGCTGCTGCTGCCACTGCTGCAGCCGAGCAGAGACACGGCGGACTCCCCACCCACCGCTCCCCTTCAGCACCGTCGCAGAGTCGCTGAGCCCCGATGAAGGGTTACTGGAGTACACCTTTTGGAACTCTCCACAAGCGCATTGAGCACTAAATAAATATATGATTGTAGAAAACTATTCCTATGGCTACTCTGCACGCGTTGACGTTCTGCGCGGCTACTCTCGTTGAGATAATGTTTTACTTGTTCTCAGCCTTCCAATTGTAATTCGCTTTGGATGAATCGTCTTCTTAATGACTTGATGTTGACATGAAAGAACCACAAGAAAGAATTATATTCCCTGAAAGTAATGCAACACTAGACTCTGCATAGCCTCCCCCCCTTACCTCCCCCCACCCCCCTCTTACGCATTCATCGTATGTTGTACGTTCTGGCACTTAATGTACGCACTTCTTGTACTTTGTACATTCTTGCACTTACTGAGCATCGTGTAGCATCTTATCCTAGCTATCTTTGTTGTATACGGGGAATGGGTTAACATAGCGCTTGTTAGTGCTTGCCACTTGGTTCTATGAACATCTTCACTGTACCCACAGCAATATATTGTTGTTTCTCTTTCTTCTGAAAAATGTACTTAATGTTATTTGCTTTGGATAAGCGTCTGCAAAATGCCCTCAATGTAAATGTAACGTTGAGACTACACCGTGTGTTGAGCTACTCTGGTTTAGATTGTGTACTTCGACTGTTCTCAGCCTTCCACTTGTAAGTCGCTTGGATAAAAACGTCTCCTTAATGACTTAATGTTGATGTTGTAAACACAAAAAGGAAAGGGTCCGTGAAAGCCCTGCAACACGTTGTTAGGGGCGCGTCTGTTCCGGATGCTTACTTGACCACCATCTTGACGGGGTAGACCCCCAGGGACAGCTTCTTGCTCTTGGGGATGGTGTAGGCGACCCTGCCACTGCTGTTGGTGAGCTCCGTGTCGAAGTGGACCCATCGGCCCGACTGGGGCTGGATCATCAGGAGGATGTCCACCTGGGAGAGACACCAGCACCACAGACCAGAGGTCAGCTCCACAGACCAGAGGTCAGCACCACAGACCAGAGGTCAGCTCCACAGACCAGAGGTCAGCACCACAGACCAGAGGTCAGCACCACAGACCAGAGGTCAGCTCCACAGACCAGAGGTCAGCACCACAGACCAGAGGTCAGCTCCACAGACCAGAGGTCAGCACCACAGACCAGAGGTCAGCTCCACAGACCAGAGGTCAGCACCACAGACCAGAGGTCAGCACCACAGACCAGAGGTCAGCAGGGGGCGGCATGTGGCTCAGGAGGTAGAGCGGGTTGGCTGGTAACCGGACGATCGCTAGTTCGATCCCCGGCTCATCCTAGCTGAGTGTTGAGGTGTCCCTCAGCAAGACGCCTCACCCTAACTGCTCCTGACGAGCTGGCTGTCGCCCGTGTGTGTATGAATGTGTGAATGGGTGCATGAATGGTTGAATGTTAGGCAATATTGTAAAAAAGCGCTTTCAGTGGCCACTGGTTAGGAGATCGCTGTGTAAATGCAGTCCATTTACCATTCACATTGATCCACGGAGCGCAATCAAAAGCTAAACGCTAAGTGCGCAACGTTATTTAATCAGTCCCTCGTGCCTCAGAATGCTGAGAAGGTAAAGGCTGCACTTCCACAACCTTGTGCAGAAAGGACCGACTGAATATTTGTTTTTGTATCATTATCACCGGGAGAGACACGAGTGCACGAGGCTGAAAAGCGTAATGTTTTATTGAACCCTGCAGAAGTGCACGCAATAGATGTGCAAGCACTATGCAAGACCAGAGAGATGCAAGCTAAAGAACATATTCTCCAGCAAGAGGAGGGAGCTCAACCTTTATCCTCTAGCCTCTGGGCCTGGAGTAGATCCACAGTGTGTCGTCTCGTAAGACAGAAAGGGACAAAAATTAATTGAGTGTGAATCCATACAAACTCAAAGACGTGAATAGAGGCACATTTTTTATGGCGCGGCCTGAAAACCTGGTTCACGCGGAATTCGCCTGATTATAATAATTGAACTTTTTCTCTAATTTCGCTTGATTTCGCTAGTCGTAACAACATATCAACGTTCTGAGGTCTGGATTATGTCTCTGGTACTTCCGTTAAAATGGTTGAAAATGAATCGGAAAGGTTGGCGTTCACAAGAGAGGCCCTCCTCCTCTGATGAACTTCAAGAGGAGGAGTGTTTCTCGCGCAAGTGTTTTGACCTTCGCACGAAACTTGTTTACTTGCACGAGTAAACAAGTTTGAACACATGCGGCAAATATTCGCTTGGCTTTTGGTTTGAACGCACAGTTAGTGTTATTGACGGCGGGACATGGCGAGGAGGCGTTGGGGGTGAGCGACCTGTGTGTGTGTGTGTGTGTGTGTGTGTGTGTGTGTGTGAGACGCCGGCACCTTTTCTCCGGTCAGGGTGACCATGTCCAGGGGCCCGTACATGAAGCGGCCCACCAGGGTCTGGGGCCCCTCCTCCGTGGTGATGACATCATTCACCCGGTGGTTGGCCGTGACGTTCTGTGGGGGAGGAGAGGAGAGGATGAGGGTGAGGGGAGAGGATGAAGAAACATACATATAATAGAAACATTAAAACTTATAATAAATGAAAGAGGAGTTATACCCAGCAGCAATGCCAGAGTAACAATTATTTTTTTATTTTTTTTATATATAGATATAGGCATTTAACATCTATTTTGTTGTTTAGGTGAACCGGCTAAGGTGTTTTGCCACAGACTGGTGTTTGTCCGGTTTAGCAAGCCCTCTGTGTTGGGCCAAGGTGGGATGTGCCTCTTGTCTTTGCTCCTGTAAGGTACCCTCTATGGTGCTAGACCCCCTCCGTCTCAAGATGGCTCCATTTACAATGTCGCTTCTAAAAGGGTACTCTTTTGAACTCTGACCGGCAGCCTTTGAAAACTGTTGCTTGAAGCGTTCGCTACCCGCCATGGTTTTGGCCCTCTCTCTCGCAATGTTGCTGTTGTTGTCCAAAGCAGCCAGGCGAAGACGCGCTTCAAAGCTTTCAAAGCTGAAGGACTTCCTTTTTGTCGCATATTTGTTATATAGAGCATGCACACTCTCTAATTCCCCCGTGTGTCTGCCCTCTGTCACCCTGTCCAGTTTCTTCAGGAGCTGCCTGTCGAGGACAACCTTTTGCAGCGTTCCAAAAGCTGCCGAGTCAGGCCTGAGCCACGGGCGCCGGCTCTCCTCGTCAGGGGTGTAGGGACGATGGTCACATTTTGTGACTATCTCTCCAGTCACCCACGCGTGTACATTGGTGATGTGGTGTAGCACCGATATCCATCGCTCTCTGAGACTAACTTTATCTCCCCCACAGGAGGAGACCGAATACCACAAGTGGTTAGTCACCATGTGGATCCACTCGCTCAGGTCTGGATTTTTACTTTTTGTAAGTATTTTTTAAACATTTTTTACAATGTGCCACAGATCATATTCGTGTTTGATGTCCTTGTGCTTCTCTCTCATAACCTTCTGTACAGATGGGTGGCAGTCAGTGGCTAACACAGATACGGAGACACCGTGGTCTGCAAGTTTGGCAAGGCATCTCTCCATACCCTCTACCTCGAGCCAGTAGCTGTTCTTTACCTCAGTCACCCGCACAGTTTCCTGAGCCACAACCATCTTTGATTCTGTGTCAAGCAGTGAGTATGTACCAAAGGTAGCATTATACCCTGGGCTATCGTACCGTGCATCCCCTGAGACAGTGATGGGCTTCTCACTCATTGCACTCATAACACTTTCATTGTGGATAGCCCAGGCATAACTGACTTCCGGGATGACGTAGGCTTTCTGGATGTTAAACCACTGCCTCTCTGATATGGCTTCCAAACCAATGGTGTCACATACCTCCAGGAAAGGACTGCACTCATTCCCTGTCACAAACACAGCTGCCGGAGCAGTAATGTTGCACTCCATGACTCCCTGATTTGTGTTTGAGAATGCCAGATGTAATTATGGCCATCCACACACTGTGTTTTCACAGTCACCCCAAAACCACTTTTGGACAATGCAGGTGGTCGTTCAAGGCATTTGCCACAACCCTCCCAGTGACACATAGAAAACAACATTAACTGCTTGTTACAGACAATGCTCTTTCTGTGAGCAATACAGTTTGTGTCTTCCTCCTCTTCCTCCTCAGCATCACTGGAACTGGCACTGTCATCACTTGAAGTGAAACAAAAGTCCTCATCGTGGATCTCATGTTTGTCCTCAAAGGACACCTCATCATCTTCCACTGCACTGCAGCATTGCTCAAATGAGGCTTCTTGAGTGTGCTGGGGTGTTGAGGTTCTGAGGACAGATTTGCAGTTGCCAAAGTTTTCCACAGCAGGGCAATATAAATGGTCATTGATGAGCATTGTAATGTTAGCCAGGTCATCAGTTAGTGTAGCTACGCTCCTGAACTGCTTTCCCTCATGTATGTTCTCCTCAACTAGGTCTGTCTGGATACCAACCGATACACTGAATCTGGCTTCACAGCGTATGTCCTGATCTTCCTCATCCCTGCTCACTGTTTCACTGCCCACTGTAGACATGCAGGCCTGCTTGATCTGAGGGAGGGGGGAGAGGGGGGGATAATTTGTAAAGAACTGGAAGATAATTTTATGCACTACACATCTACAACCCAATAAACATTGTGCTGATGAAGTACTAATTGTGTTCTTGTGGTTTATGTTTTGTAATGTATTATTGTGTATCCATTCATTCTGTTTCAAGATATTGGATACCATAGAAAATTGTGCCTAAGATATGCTTTAGATTGTATTTGCATGATGTAATGATGTAACAGTCAATTATCAATGGACCAATAGTGGCCAATGGGGTTATCAGAGGGAAATGAGGTGGGAGGTTGAAGGGCTGTAGCCTACTGTTTAGCACTCTCAACATTTATTGTATTCAAGAACATTATGCATTTTAGGAAATATAGTCTACTTATCCATGTTGTGCATTTCAAGGAAATAGCACAAAATGGAAAAGACTATATTTCCTAAAATGCATAATGTTCCTGAATACAATAAATGTGGAGAGCATGCTTGAGGTCTTGTGCATTTCTCTTGGTAGACAAATGGAAAATGTGATTGGACGAATTCATCCAATGGGAGCGCTTGTTAAATTTCTGACCTTTCACATTTGGATATCTAAGACAGTCGCTTACAAAGCGGTGTAGCCGTCTATGGGTGTAGCGCTGTCAGTTGAGCTATTACGGCAAGACAGATGCACTTTGGGAGATACACGCGAGGATGAGCATAGATGCGAGGCGGATTCACGTGTCACGGTTTACATTAGGTGGATGTTGGAGGTTTACTTTCTGGTGGATGTTGTTGGATATTGCACAGATGGATATGCACAGATCTTATTATGGAACTAGCAGCTATTTCCTCGAGTTGAACTCCCTGCATCAGCAAGCTGCTAGCAGTAGTCGGCGAACTTCATGGTGAGTAGAAAGGGACATTTGTGGAACTTCTGTTTAAAGACCCGCCGTGGTTTAATTAGCAGCTAAGAAACAGATCTGTGATATCGTCGGAGTCATAGTTTATACACTTCATGGTCGGAGTGCTAGTTTAGTTTATACCTCTCTGTCCTCCGCCTGAAGGGTTTGTTTCAGCGCCCTGTCTCTGCGACAGATGGCATCGGTGGTGTTGCTTCCAGTAGTTGGTCTATCGGTCTGCCCTGTACTATAGCTTGAAAAGACAAATATGGACGGAATTGCCTCAGGTTTCAGCCTGTTGGACTTAACCCTCACCAGTGACCCTGCTGTGTCGAAAGTACAGGTCTCTTCATAGTCTGTAGCTAAAAAATGTTCGCTACAGACTCGGAATCCAGTGGCTATTGGAGGACTAGCCAGTTTTAAGGCTGCCAGCCATGAACTAAGTGCTGGTTTCCTATTTAAAGGTAGCCTGTGGAAATGAATGACTACCCCAGCTGCCCTGGCCCTATATAATTCATTACTGCAGCCAGGGGCAATACAGTATGATCCTCCTTTAGACCTCATTGTTTGCGTTTCCGTAGCCATTTCAGTTTGCCTCAGACTCATTACCTGCTATGGCTGCTACAGAGTAGCTTACCATGCCAGTGACGTAGCTGATTGTTGAAATCCAACATGGCGGCGCCCGTGTTACAAAAACTACACTTTCACCATACAATTTTATCCCTTTTAACAAGTTCTGCCATTTTAGTCATTGTACCAATGAGAAGGCAGACAATACATCGGTTATATCAACTAAACTTAAAATTTCAGTTCAGTTCATCTTTAAAGATCAAAAAAATGTACATACCGTGATGTAATACCGTTACCGTCTATGCCTCAAATCATACCGTGACATAAATTTTAGTCCATACCGTACAGCCCTAGGTCTTACCATGTAGGAGGACTAAAGCTGGGGTGCGGACCATGGGGATTGAACCCAGACCCTCTCAGTCAGGAATCCCAACACCTGAGCCACTAATGCGCTCTCATTCCCACCTGAATTAGACAACTCATCGACAGCAGCTTGGAGCAGACAGGGATTACTTGGTGTTTTCTGATTCTGTCAGTAGTTTTAGGGCGATAAACACAAAGCAACATGATTGGATCTTCATTCTGAGTCTGAAGACCCTCTCAAATCACAATATCACACGTCAAGCAGTTATTCGTTTTCAAACGTTTGAATTGTTTTGTTTGTGACTTTAACCTCATTATCCTTGATCGTTTTCCACCTGTGTGGATTGCTCATGGTTCCTCTGGTGTATTTAAGCCCTCAGTTGTACATCTGACTGTCCTAAACCCAGTCTAGAAAGTGTCCTAGTCATTTATTTTCCTTCTTGTTTTACTGTAGATGAGTCTGCCCGTTTTTTCAACGTTTTCTGATCAAATCGTCTCTGAGTCTGTTTGATTCCAGAGTTTGATCCTTACAACTGTTGAGCTTTAGCACATCAAAGACTGTTGAAACCCCCTCGGTAGCTGAGAGAGAAATACACCAACGAGTAGAGACCCCATGCAGTCAGGGCTGATGTAACGTCTGTAGGCTTCACCTCCCGGACAGCGCTCTCAATACCACATATTGACGCCATGTTGTTGTGCATCGTCTGAGCTCAGATTCTTTGGTCACATGTTTTGTGCACGTGAGTTTCAGAAATCATGCACAGACCTGTAAAGCAACCGAGAGAGGCTGTTAAAGATCGAAACCTCTCCTGTGTTACACCTTACCTTTTCAGAGGTGAATGCGTAAAAAATCAATGAATATTGCTGATATTAGCGTTTTAATCGGATGCTGCAAGCTGTGTGCCTGTGAGTACGCCTCGGTTAACTCCCAGCAGTCACTGGGAACCAGAAGCCAATGTTTTAAAGTAATGGGATATTATCTGTCACATTTGAAAGCCATTTTCTTTAACATTTCTCTTGTAATCCTCTTTGTGCTTTCATAAGCTTCATCTTTTGTGAGCCTTATTGCTATTCCTTATACTACACCACCCAGCTTCAGTTTTCTCCCTCAGATCCAGCCATACACTTCGATCCTGGTCCTGTAGTCATCTACGCAAACGGTTTGCAGACCTTTGGGAGATGATACTTATTGCATGTTGTTTGTCCTGGCACTTAATGTATGCACTTATTGTATGTTGCACTAAGTTACAGTACTTAGTGGTGTAGCATCTTATCCTAGCTATCTTTGTTGTAGTGATTGTTAGTGCTTGGCACTTGGTCCTTACTGTACCGACAGCCATGTATTGATGTTTCTCTTTCTTCTGACAAATAAAGGCGTCTGCTAGATGCCCTGAATGTAAATGTAAATAAGCTTCACTGGAGCAGTGAGGAAAGGGGGAAGAATCTCCATAGGAGGAGTTTAATTCTTCCTCATCATGTCTGCTAACAAGGCAGTAGACTAACGAGGCAGTAGGCTAACGAGGCAGTAGGCTAACGAGCCAGTAGACTAACGAGGCAGTTGACTAACGAGGCAGAAAGCTAACGAGGCAGTTGACTAACGAGACAGTAGGCTAACGAGCCAGTAGGCTAACGAGCCAGTAGACTAACGAGGCAGTAGGCTAACGAGGCAGTTTAACAAGGCAGTTGACTAACGAGGCAGTAGACTAACGAGGCAGTAGACTAACGAGGCAGTAGACTAATGAGGCAGAAGGCTAACGAGGCAGTAGGCGAATGAGGAAGAAGGCTAACGAGGCAGTAGGCTAACGAGGCAGTAGGCTAACGAGGCAGTAGACTAATGAGGCAGAAGGCTAACGAGGCAGTAGGCGAATGAGGCAGAAGGCTAACGAGCCAGTAGACTAACGAGCCAGTAGGCTAACGAGGCAGTAGGCTAACGAGCCAGTAGACTAACGAGGCAGTAGGCTAACGAGGCAGAAGGTTAACAAGGCAGTTGACTAACGAGGCAGTAGACTAACGAGGCAGTAGACTAACAAGGCAGAAGGTTAACAAGGCAGTTGACTAACGAGGCAGTAGACTAACGAGGCAGTAGACTAATGAGGCAGAAGGCTAACGAGGCAGTAGGCTAACGAGGCAGAAGGCTAACGAGGCAGTAGGCTAACGAGGCAGTAGGCTAACGAGGCAGAAGGCTAATGAGGCAGTAGACTAACGAGGTAGTAGACTAACGAGGCAGAAGGCTAACAAGGCAGTAGGCTAACGAGGCAGTAGACTAACGAGGCAGTAGACTAACGAGGTAGTAGACTAACGAGGCAGAAGGCTAACAAGGCAGTAGGCTAACGAGGCAGTAGACTAACGAGGCAGTAGGCTAACGAGGCAGCAGATGAGGCCCAGCAGTTATATCACATTTGCAGTTACACACAACCCCTTTGTTTCCCTTTTAAACTCTGTAGCACTTTGCTCTACAAATAAAATGTATTATTATTATTATTATTATTAAGCGTTTACTCAATCACCCTTAGGCTGTACATACATACACTGACAGCAGACAGCAGAAACCTGT